>NC_139702.1:46189425-46351925 GCF_964188405.1 Protomyctophum parallelum
TGTCCAAAAGTGCCCTCTTACGGGATGTCAGCCCCCATGCCCCTCTAACACTATGCAAGTCTCTGACCATGAGGTAGCTCCTTTCGCTGAGCGGGTCACACATACATGAGACAGCAGACGACGCCTTTGCCTTACACACACGCACACCTTTCAATCAAAATGCACTCAAAAATAGCCTCGTTGAAGAAGAAAAAATCACCACAAGCGTGGCTGTTCATTTGACATTTGCTGTCGTTGTCTTAAACAGACATAAACACATACGATATCCTCCCCCACTGTGTTTTTTTCCCCCATGTAAATGTGAAATGTTCCTTATAAATACAAGGCCATTTTTGGAGGTATGTGTTATTTTCACTCTGGTATTCCTTTGCGTGAATGTATGACTAATACTAACCAGACGCTGTGTTTCTTCCTGTGTAAACCCTGCGACAGAATACGTTATACATCATAATAATAATGGTGCTGGGCTCTAATGTGGAGAGGAGAGAGAGAGGATATCACAGCAGCATGACTGCAGAGAGAGAGAGAGAGAGAGAGAGAGAGAGAGAGAGAGAGAGAGGGCTCAGACTGCTCTCTAGTGTGCATGCTCTCACACTGTAGCTCTGTAGAGAGGCTGGCATGTGGTTTATACAGGCTGGAGCACCACTTCACATCACATACAGTACCTACACAGTCTCTACCAGTGGTGGGAAAAGTACTCAAATGTTTTACCGAAGTAAAAGTATAAATACTGCAATGTAGATGTACAGGTAGAAGTCCCATATTAAAAATGTACTCGAGTAAAAGTAGTCCAAAAATGTATAATGGTTGAAGTGGTTCATGTATGTCTTCTAATCTAAATTAAAATCTCCAAAATAACTAGTAACTAAAGTTTTCAAATTATTGTAGTAGAGTAAAATTAGGCCTACACAATTTCGGCTCTGAAATGTAGTGGAGTAGAAGTAAAAGTATTGGAAATACTCAAGTATAGTACAAATACCTCTTAAGTACAGTAATTAAGTAAATGTACTTGGTTACTTTCCACTGGGGTATACGTGGAGGACAAGCAGTGGTCCTTGAAGAGGTACCAGGTGGTGGTCCCCATGCAGCAACATGATGCTTTAACTCTTTAACCAGAGTAAAATGAAACCAAATGGACCCTTTTTTGGTTAAACATCTGCAATACTAAATTACAAAAAAGTCTCCACAATTAGGGAATGTAGAATCATTGTTATTCTGAACATTTGGAACCGTGGACAAGATCTTTATCCATGGACAAAACAACATATTCAAAGATTTAAAGGCGGATTTTGGACTAGAAGGCTTTACGTCCCCACCAAAGAGGTCCAGGTGTTATTTTGTGCAAAAGTGCATTATTGGCTATTTCCTAAGCCCCCAATGGGGGTCTCTGTGCTAATTCGCTTATTTCCATCAGAATAAGTAGTAAAGTGTGCCGCTTGGGATACTATTTACATTATGAAGTGAGGATATACAAAAGAAAACACCCCAATGCCCCATTCAATTCAATTCAATGCAATGCAATTCAATTAATTCAAGAATGAAATATTTATAATACTACAGGTAGTTCTTAACTGAACAAGCAAGCAATTGTTTGAAAAATAGGCTCTCCAGCCGCGCTCATAATAGAAGATTTGAGAACGGACAAATCACGTTAGAAATATCACCAGCTGTGCTGATTGAACTGATTTTCATCAGAGCAGCAGCATTATTGGCTTAAGAATAAAATTCAACGAATAAAATTGCATTTCCCTCTTGTGTTAAGTGTGCGTAGCTGAGTATAGGATGGGGCAGGTCTACGCTCCGGGTTTTCTGGCTCAAACAGGTGCTCTGATTTGCCGGCAGATTGTGATGTAAGATCCTGCAAATCCCATAATTATGTCAATGGGATTTGCAAGCAGATGTCACTGTTTTCACTGTGTTGCCTGTTTTCATTGTATAGCTCAAAAGGCTTCCAAACCCCAAAGAAAACTTCAGACCACAGAAAATCCACTGAATGTTCAAAGTTCAGGTTTTTTGGGCGTAATTGAGGTCATAAAACCTAAAAGAAAAAAGAAAAAGAAAAAGAAATTAATGTCATAAAACCTTTAACATCCGTTATCATCGGTGACCAGGGGGTACCCAACTGACAGTTAGGAACCAAATGGACCCTTATGGGTCTGTAACTCTGAGAGTGTAACACATGGAACCAAATGGACCCTTATGGGTCTGCAACTCTGAGAGTGTATACATGTTCCATTTGTACGCTCAGAGTTGAATAAACAGTAGACTACTGCATGTCAAACTGGGGGTCCTTCAAATTGAACGGGTTGAGAATCACTGCTAGAGCCGTAACAATGTTAATGTTGTTGACTATACGACTAAGACTAAAAGACTATAAGGTCGACTAAGACTAGACTAAGACGAAACAATTTCAGAAGACTAAATAGGGCTATATAAGACTAAGCCTAAATCGTTAATCAAAAGAGACTAAGACTAAACCTAAATCTGATGAATTCATTAACACTGCCTCAGAGACCCTGGTCCCTTCTTTTTTTTTTTTTTACTTCCACACAAAATATCTTCACTGAAAATAGACGATCTTTAAGCTCACAACGTGTCCCGTTGCAACGCGTTGTGAGCTTGTAGTTCTGCTGAATATGCCCAGAATAGGGATGCTAATTAGCTTACAATAAAGTGGTTAACGATCACACACAAAACAGACACAAGCACACACACACACACACACACACACACACACGTTCTTGTAAATTAGGCCCAGTGTCAGCAGCCACGAATAAGAAGTTGCATTGTCATCGTGGCATTTGGTTTGCACAGTGCGTGTGCGTACAGTATGCACCTGTGTGTCTGTGACTAAATTTCAGCTTGAGCATGCGTGCGTGCATACGTGCGTGCATACGTGCGTGCATACGTGCGTGTGTGCGTGCGTGCATACGTGCGTGCATGCGTACGTTCGTGCGTGTGGCAAGATTTCACAGCCATGTGTGACGTCTATCTGCGTGACACGTGCACAACGCGACACAGTTTATCAATCGACTATGTCATCATAACCCAGTGGTTTTCAACCAGTGGACCTCCCAGGTGGTCCAGACCAAAGTGATGTACAGTAGGGTCCATAACCAAATGGACCCTTATTGATATTTAACTCGTGATAGTGTAAAATGCACAGGAGTTAAATTATTGCTAAACATATACATTACTTAATTTGCAAGAAGTCTAACACAATTAGAGATTGTGGAAGAATTGTTGTTTTTTGATCATCGTTTGCCAACATCAATGCAGCATGGAATTGTGGACAAAATCTCACCCCAAGTGAGCCCCAGTTTGACATGCATTAGTGTATACGACGTGCGTGCGTGTGGCAAGACATTTCTATCTCTGGGACCCCCAATTTATATTGTAAAAACAATGTTCATTTAACTCTGAGAGTGTACAGACCAATAAGGGTCCATTTGGTTCTAAACTGCATTTAGCAGGGGACCCCCTGCCTAGAACTCCCTCAAGGACACCCTGGGGGTCCCCGGACCCCACTTTGGGAACCAGTGATCTAAGAGTATGTCTGAGACCCTTGTCATTGTAACAGATATCCGTTTTAGAACCATTAATTAGCTTAAATTAGTTTATAAAGTTACCAATAGGTTATAGGGCTGGTGAGGGGCGGAGTTAACTCATTCCAGGCTAAGGACTTCTTTAACGCCTTTTTAATGAGATCCCGCACCGCCAAGGATGCCTTTAACGTGTTAATTACCGCTTTATTTAATGTTAAACCTATAAAGTTGGCCTACCGCTAACCAAAGCTCTCGTCGATCGGCAGCTCCATGTTCGATTGCTTCCCCTTCAGCCACAATGCATTGAAAAAAGAGCAAGGTGGTGGATGAGGCCTTTCTAGTCCTTTTTAAGAGTATTCCATTTCAAATCGCGCTGGATAAATACAGCGACTGTGTTTAGTGGCTCAATAGCAACTCCTCATGACCGTTGAGTTTAACAATCCATTGCTCAACACCCTTTACCTGACTGACTGCCAGTAGTGTGGAGAATTCTTGGTTATAGGTTTAACAAACATTCAAACAAGCACATCTTATTCAAATATTTTCAGATTGCAATGAATGACTCATTCAGTGTTGGCAAGTAACTTAAGTAATATACTACTTTCAGTAATATTATTACTTTTTTCCAGTAATATGTAACTTAACTAGTTACTTTCACATTTTGAGTAATAATATTACATTTACTTTTTTCCAAAAGTAACATTATTACTATTTTCACAAGCCTTGGTGGAACTGTGGGTTTGAGTGTTTATTTATAAATGGTAGACTGGATAGGGGTCAAGTTGCTTTGCAGACTGCTGATCCGCTCTAGATCTAGACTCTAGAGCGGATACGGAAACGATGTGTGAAGTATCGGATGCAGAAGGGCGGGCCTTAAACCGTCCGGAACACGGAACAACAACCTAAACTAGTGTGTGTAACTCGTTAGACTGCACTGTTAGAGAGAAGAGACGTAAACAAACTAAGCATGGAGGAGGTAGAGGAGACAGAGACACCGGCACAACAAAGCGTTATAACATTCAATACTTGGAAGTATTCGCATTACTTTGGTATGTCCGTGATCAAGACGAGATGAACATTATTGTCCGCTGCAAGTTGTGCATAGGGAAGAAGCTATATTCCACGTCAGAAGAATCTACTTCAAATACTTGGAAAATAAACAGAATAGGGGAGTAAGACTTTTGGGGACAAAATATGCAATTACTGGAGGCGAGAGAAAAAAGTAATAAGTAAAGTAATAAGTAACTATTTACTTTTCTCAGGTAGTAATAAGTAGTGTAACTTTATTCCTTTTTTTTAAATAAATAAGTAATAAGTAGTATATTAGTGTTAAAGTAATATTTTGCCAACACTGTGACACATCATATGAAAGCTTACATTCTGTATTGTCATAATCTAACAAAAGACCAATGCCCACTTGTGTCCTAAAGCACTGTACTTGGTCTGGCAAAAAGGCCCTCATTTCGACCAGAGTAATTTTTCAGTATTTTACAGATTATTAAAGTACATAATGTAAGCTTTCATATGATGAATCATGAAATATTTGAAGGAGATGTGACCATTTTAAAATGATTGTACCATTATACCCAAACACCTAGAGCTGGCCAGAAGTGGGTGTGACAATGGGAGGGACAATAGGTACTTCACTCCACCCATAATTACTCATCTAATCACTCAAACCACCCCCACATGTTGTAGCTGTCAAGGGAAGAATGGAATTATTTTCTTTTTCTTTTCATATAATTACTTTTCTTGGTCCAAATCTATATTACAAAATTTACAAACTCTGAAAATATAATAAAACTAATAACTCAATATGGTTTGTCATATATTGTGTGCAAAGTGACGGTCAAGTGTATTATTATAATTATTATCTGCTGTGGATCAGAGCGGATATCTATTTATGTTGAAACTCCATGCCTCGATATCAGTCACCCCTCCTCAGAAATCATGCTCTCTCAGCATGTTTGACAGCCAGCTAGGGCTCACGTTCCCAGATAAATGTGTCATTTTTTTAAATTTAAAGCACAGCGAAGACAATAAAACTCCAGTTGGGATTGGTCGCCGCCCAAGCGCGGCATATATTATAGTGCTGAAATATGAGGTCATCTGTAAGCGCCCCCTCGACCGTGCATGACAATAAACGTGCTACAGGGTCACCGCATCAAATTAATGTCATGCCAGGTCTAAGAGGGAAATGAATTACTCACGACCAACACCAGGATTTCCTTTCAAGCAAATATAGGCTGCATGTTTCCCCAAAATGACACTAAATAATGCATTTATTTATTTTGTTTATAATTTTTTTTAGCATAGCCTCAAACTAATCAAACTGATACGGTATATCAAGCGTTAACACAAGGGCGTCTGTCCCCGTTTCAATGCGCCCCTGGGAGATGGAGTCTTTAGACCTCCAGGAGATGGAGTCTATCCCTGTTACAATGCGCTCGACCCCTGGGAGATGGAGTCTTTATACCTCCGGGAGATGGAGTCTATCCCAGTTACAATGCCCTATAGACCCCTGGGAGATGGAGTCTTTAGACCTCCGGGAGATGGCGTCTATCCCCGTTACAATGCCCTATAGACCTCGGGGAGATGGAGTCTATCTCCGTTACAATGTGCTAGACCTCTGGGAGATGGAGGCTATCTCTGTTACAATGCGCTAGACCAGGCTCTGGGAGATGGATTGCTGAGGTTGAGCGCAACATCTACCATCAGCTGAGCTCCCAGTACTCACAACAGCACCTACCATCAGCTCCTAGTATGTACAACACCTACCATCAGCTCCCAGTACTTACTACACGACTTCAAGCCGTGCTATGCTCATAGTGCGCTGATCGAGTTGGCGGTGCCCAGGATCAAACCTGTGACCTTGTGGTCCAAAGGCGAGAGCTCTACCGACTGAGCTATACCTCCAGGACACAAAAGAGCTAGACCACAGCTCACCTGACCTTTAAAAGGGCCCAGAGAGAGAGAGACCGCCAGGGCTCCGACTTGCCATTAGAGATTCACAACGTACTGATTATCATTCATCATATCATGTTTTGCAGCGTAGAGCCGTCCCACATCAAGACTCATAACCTGACGTGTCTGTCGTCTGCATGCAAATGAACGTAGCAGGTAGTCGATCCCTTCTATCAGTGCGTTTCAAACCAGTGTTCCGGGGACCACCGGTGGCCCCATCGAGGGGGTTCCAGGTGGTCCCCATGCAGCTAAATGATGGAGTCGGTAACCAAATGGACCCTTATAGATCTTTAACTCTTGACAGTGTAAAATTAAACCAAACGGGTCAATTTGGTTTCATTTCACGCTCTTAAAAGTAAAAATTTTGGTAAAAAAATCTCCATCAGTTAATTTACAAAGTCTACACAGTTAGAGAATGCAAAATAATTGTTATTTTTGATCAACGTTTATATGTCATATGGTACCACATCAATAGAGCATGGAATTGTTCTAAAAATATTCTTTAGTTTTTGGTATGCGAGGGCCTAAATGTCATCAAATGGTGGTCCATGGCTCAAATGCAGAATAAATAATGGGTCTTAAATCATGCAACTCCAGGGTATATACATTTTGGGTGGTCAAGCTTCATTTGTGTATGAATGATGAATGAATATTGTATGATGATAGAACCAAACCTGGCACGGTCTGAAATTGATTTGGCTTCAGTCCGTTTCTTAAACAAGCAGTGAGAGCAACAGCAGGTGGAGAAAGGACCTGAATATTTCAAAAGGTTTCAGTCCTTAAGGCCTGGCATGACTAGGTACTTAACGCCCACCTCCATCAGTACTTCCCAGCTGTCTGTCTGTCTGTCTGTCTCTCTATCCCTCTCTCTCTCTCTCTCTCTCTCTCTCTCTCTCTCTCTCTCATTCAAATGAGCTTTATTGGCATTAGAAAACGTATGTTTACATTGCCAAAGCAAAAGTAGAACAAGACAATCAAGATAAAACCATGTATGTACAAATAAATATTGAATATAAATGGGAATAAAATAAAGGTGTAAACAGAGCGCTCTCTCTCTCCACACGACGGTGCCGTGTCATTAGTCAGAAGGTTCATTGTTCCGAAATTACTATCCCTATCTCTAACCCTAACCTAAACCTAACCGCAAGCACGGGAGCAGTGCATGTTCGGACTAACGGGACTTCGGATCTATGGGCAGTTTCCCCACACGACATACAATTAGGCCCACTAAATGCAGAGAAAGTGACCGATGCATCTCTGCCGATGGATCAAATGTCTGCTTGACCTAAAGCCTGCAGAATCCCCCAGAGGGTATACCTCGACCTCCTAATAGCCCTTCTGGACAAACGGCCGTTATTAATGCCACGGCTTGATAGATGATACTCTGTAAAAAAAAAAATCTATACAGATGAGTGGAAACCAAAAAAATGATCAGAGTGATAGCAAATGCATAAATCTTTTTTTTTTTTTTTGCTCGCTCAGTCGTGGTCAGAGAGTTATTCTATTATTCATATGGAAATCCTGTATTGATTTTAGCAGATCATTAGTGGTCAAATACTAGGCGACTTAACCCATTTTCGACGGGAACGCATCTGTGACGCTTTGGCGTTTAACAACTTATACTACATTATTTTAAACTTTATATCTGTTGAAAAATAGCAGATCTGCAATCTTTTGAAAAATCATGAAAAATGTTGCAATTCGGGGGGGGGGGGTCCAATTACATATAATTCTGGGGCTTCTTGACATGAAATAGTTTGAGAACCACTGACATAGAAACATAGAGTTTCTTTTTTCAGAAAACTGTCATGATTTACAGCAGAATGTATTTAGTAGAATCTGGTCTGCGTCCTAAATGGATTAACCACAGTCTGGTATTGGATCATTTCACATGGAGAATATTAAGTGCATAAAGAGATGTTGTTTTCTTCACATGTGGAAAATGGTCATGAAAGCGTGAGTTGCACACACACACACACACACACACACACACACACACACGAGGCCACAGCTGTTGGGGAATGAGTATACGGTATGTGAAGGTTGGATAATGCACTTTGCTAATGGCAATGGAGCTATTGTCTCCCAGCTGCAGCATGTAGTACGTGTGTGTGTGTGTGTATGTATGTGTGTGTGCTTATGAAAGACATAATATAATCAGCCAAGATAAGACAATAACAAACCAAACCCTCCAGGACTGTATTGCTGGATAATAATGAGAGCAACGGTACGGAAAATAGCCGAGTTACAGCGCATCGCAAGCGCGTGTGCAACCAGGTAGGCTATAGTGTTGATTTTGATAGTCAAAGTATTTTTAATACATTTCCATTTAGTTTTAGTCACATTTTAGCTAGACTGGATCCCACCTATGCCTTCTATGGCAGCTGCGCGACATTTAGACTAATTAATTAGAGAAACAGAGAGAGGAGTGTGTGTGTGTGTGCGCGACAATTTAACAATGGTGCAGACGATCAGATATCAGCAGAGAGTGAGCGACGTTTGCGCTACTGTATGCCAAATTGAAGTGGACTCGGCCCAATACTTTTTTTTCCATCCCTGGAAATAAAAACGTCTGGGTTTCCGTTGCTACATTTTAGTCAACTGAAATGTGTCAATTTTAGTCGACTAAATATCCAACAATTTCAGTCGACAAAATCTACAGTTGATGTAGTCGACCTCAATGTATTTTGGCAGACCTTGATGCCGTCGTAATGGCCGATTTTAGACTTGGCTGCCTGCTGAAAATAGCCAATCTACAAGCTCGCAATTTCTGCTATCTTCAGCATGCAACCAAGCATAAAATGACTTGTCTTTTTAGCTCTACTGGATCTCTTCTCCCTGACAATTTCAGACATCTTTTTATTTGTTTACGGAATTGGCCATGTATATGTACTGTATATGTCTTATAGTTTTAGTCATGGTGGCGACCATTTTTCATCGTGGTTTTGTCGACGAAGTCAACGCTGCAACGAACAGCAGGCTAACAAAAGAAAACCATGAGACAGAGTGATAGTATAATGGTGAGACAGAGTGCTAGTATAATGGTGATACAGAGTGATAGTATAATGGTGAGACAGAGCGATAGTATAATGGTGAGACAGAGTGATAGTATAATGGTGCGACAGAGTGAAACAGAGTGATATTATAATGGTGAGACAGAGTGAGCAAGAGTGATATTATAATGGTGAGACAGAGTGAGGCGGAGTGATAGTATAATGGTGAGACAGATATATAATGGTGAGACAGAGCGATAGTATAATGGTGAGACAGAGTGATAGTATAATGGTGAAACAGAGTGAGACAGAATGATAGTATAATGGCGAGACAGAGTGATATTATAATGGTGAGACAGAGTGATAGTATAATAGAGATACATATTAATATTATAATGGTGATACAGAGTGAGACATAGTGATAGTATAATGGTGAGACAGAGTGAGAGAGTGAGACAGAGTGATAATATAATGGTGAGTTATTGATACAAAGAAACAGTCAGGCCAGTGTAATGAGAGCATGCAGAGGAGGTGATGTCGGCTCGCTCGTCAGAGAGAGAGAGAGAGAGAGAGCATGGGTGCGTGTGTGTTTGTGTGTGTGCATAAGCGTGACGGCCAGGGGTCGAGGGTCAGCGTCAAACACTGACAGCAGGGAGGAGGCCCACGGGCGGCGGTGGGCGCGCGTGGCGTTGGGGGGAGGGGGCGGGGGGTGCAGGTCATTCCATCCATCCATCGTTGCCATAAATCTAAACGCTACACACAACCGCTGGTGCTGTCGCCATCCATCTACCAAGACACACAATCGTGGCCAAGACATCGCCTTGCGCTTACGCAGCACTGTGCGTGTGTGTGTGTGTGCATCTGTGTGTGTGGCAGGTATTACTCTACTTAGAGTGCCGTGCATCTTTTCCACCCGAAAACATGATCATAAGGTATTATTATTATATAAGGAGGAACATTTTCTTTCAAAAAAAGTGTACAGTATTTGTTAAAATGACATTTTTATGTGGACACGCCCATGCATGGTTCCCCTGGTGGGTGGTGATGGGCATGCTGAAGTCGGAAATGAAGACAGTAACATATTGCCCATCTGGTCAAAACCATGGAGAGTTCCCTAGATTAGAGATACGAGCCATTCTTTCTGGAACACTCTGGTGGAGCTGTTGCCCCCGTGTCCCGACTACGGACAAGCGGTTGAAGATGGATGGATGGATGTATGGAGCCATTCTTTCTGAGCCGAAAACAAGGAAGTGAACGGCAGCGCACATGCCCGAATCAACATTGCAGAAGGAGAGGCCAACCCCCCAAAAAATATATCAATAAAAAAAATACCGAAAGACGCCTATATACACATCTTTAGCATCCCGTGGTTTTGACATAAAAGACGTTTATACAAGACGTGCAAAAATAACCTTAATAATAGAGATAATATATCAAAAATGAATACTGAAACCAGATATGAGTAATTATGCATGCAGCACGTACTATATCAACTCTAAAATACAAATTTCCAGCCATTCAGTTGCAAAATATTATAAATATATTAAAAATTTGAAAATAATTTGGGGACCCCCCATAATAATTTGGCGACCTTCCGAGGGGTCGCGACCCACGGGTTGAGAACCCCTGGCATAATGAATGTCCTGTTGTTGGTATGGTTACGGTTTCCATCTCTATCTGTGTCACACACACACACAGGGGGGGGGGGGGGGGGGGGGGGAACCACAAAACAAAATAAATCAGTGCCAGCACCATATTATAATTCGTTACAGTTCAGACACCACAATAATCTCTCTAGATATCAGGGTGTTGGCCTACATCTGCTCTAGTGCAGGTTACGCTTAACAACATGGATCCCCAGATGCTATACAGACACAGCTGTCTGTTTCCACACTCCACGGCTATTAGCTCACTGACTGACCCTGATGATGTCTGATGTCTGTTTTAATGCAACAAAGAGCACTATGGGATCACATGAGCCTATTTCTATAGCCTCGGTCCCAGGCTTACTCATCTGCGAAGAGAAAAACCTAGCCTGGTCACAACCTATAAGGCTTATATCGGCGGAAGTGTCGGTCCGGAACATCCGACAAATGTATATTTGCCTATTCCGACCAATTCAGATTCAGATACCTTTATTTGACATTGTGTATACACACATAGGAATTTGCTTTGACAAAAAAATATCACAAATACCAACAGACACAAGACAACACCGTGCACGGAAATAAATATAAAGTGCAGGGTTATAGTTCATAGTGCATCCATAACCATGTTGCCGGTGTTTAAAGTGCCAGTATCACTAGGGGGTAGGGGTGGAAGGGAAGGCAGAAGTCATTGAGCAGCCTGGCAGCTGAGGGGAAAAAACATTTGTCTGTGGCGGGCACACACAGACAATCACGACACTTGTTTCATTCACCGAGAATGTGAACTGATTAGTAAAGCGTCAAAGTCATTTCCTTGAGCGGTACTTCCGCCAAAATCGCGCAACTTCCGCCCAAAACAGATGATAGCCTCACTACAGCTTATAGGTCTTGAAAAAGAAAGTCAAAAGCAAGCACTCAGTTGAGTAATTCCACGTCATAATGTCATGGGTGCACGGTTTCTGGAAGATACAGACTGTAGAAAAGAATACCAGCACTCACGTTGTTTTATTTTGTTCCTCCCCAGCAGCGTACAACAACAGTAGTGTGGACGTTTTGGCCTTCCTCAGCGTAAATCTCTTTAGATTTACACATGGGGCAATATGCATTGAGAGGGGCCAGACTCAACCTGCCTACATGTAGCCTCGGTCCCAGGCTTACTTATCTGCGAAAAGAAAAGCCTGGTCACAACGTAAGGCAGAGAAGCTTTCGGCGGATGCATCCTCCGGAACATCCGTCAAATGTATTTCCCCCGGATACGATATTTTCCCGACCAATCACAACACTTGTTTCATTCGTGGAGAATGTAAACTGATTTGTAAAGCATCAATGTAATTTCCTTGGGCAATACTTCCGCTAAAATCCAGCAACTTCCGCTGATAGTCTTTTCAGCGTAGGCCTTGCAATATGTATAGGGGCCAGACTCAACCTGCCTCATGGGCAATATGCATTGAGAGGGGCCAGACTCAACCTGCCTACATGGGGCAATAGGTACTGAGAGCAGTGTTGTTTTCGTCGACTAAAACCATGGCAAAAAATGTTCGTCGACTACCTTTTTCCACCGATGAAAACTAAATGGAAATGAAATGAAAACTAATCTGTGATGACTAAAACTAAGACTAAATATACTCAAATTGCGTCAACAAATAAAAACTAGACTAAAATGTTAGGAGGGGACTAGTGGACAAGAGATCCAATATAAGTCACTTTACACTTGGTTGCATCCTGAAAATAGCTGGTCACAGCGCGACGCGTTGTGAGCTTATGGATCGGCTATTTTCAAGTGTAAAATCAGTCATTACGACGGCATCAAGGCCAGACAAAATACATTTTAGTCGACTAAATCAATTGAAGTTTTAGTCGACTAAAACTAGACACTAAAACACTAAAACATAAAATGTGACTAAAACTAAATGAAATTCAAGAGACTATGACAAAAACAAAACAACATTGATTGAGAGGGGCCTGCATGTGTATGGGGCAGATGGAGCCGTGTGTCCAGTCCATGCCCCTGAAGTACAGCCAAGCTAACCAAAGCTTTACTTAGCCATGCAGATTCATCCTCCTCCCCAGCATTTAGTAGCCATCTCAGCCTATACTCAGTGAAGAGTTATGTCTCTTCCTCAGTCTTTAGTATTATTATTATTAATGCAGTAGCTGGAACAGAGAGCATGCATTAATGAAGGCTGTGGGTGTTGTAGAGATAGAACTCTGCCAGGGAAAAAGTTACCGCACGGATAATAAGAAATGTAATTATAGTGTTTTATTTGACCCGTGTTGGTTGAGGTAAACCGACATGTGGCCAATTTGTTCAAATTACACACACAGAAGAAATGGCCGCCGGCCGGGAGGGAGGTAAGACATCTTATATTATATGAGCCAGATGGATGGGTGGGTGGGTGGATACGGACACTCTCTCTGTCTGTCTGTACGTACGTGTACGTCTGTAATCCACTTAACTCGAGAACCGTTCGCCCCACCGACTTCAAATCTGACATGCGCGTTCCACACCCTCACAGGGAGTGCAGTGCCCAGTGTCGAGTCGGTTGGACCCACGGTTGTCCAGGACCGCCACAAAAGGCCTCTGTCTGGCCTGTTCTGACATCATCCCGACATCTGCATAGACTCCATATTTGAGCATGCCTGACACAGGACTCCATATATGGGCGTAAAAGGGACACAGAAAGAAAGCCATATGGCATGACTCTGTGCTTTACAGCCGGGCACCGTTCTAGTAGGAATATATAGTACAGTGGTTCCCAAATTATTTCATGTCAAGGACCCCCAAATTGACACTAATTAGCCCACGGACCCCCCATTTGAAGAGATATGCCAGGGACCCCCATAAGAAAAGATTTTTACAGCTCTGGCAGTGATTCTCAAACCGTTAGGACCTCCAGTTTGACACGCAAATTAGTCTACGGTCCCCCTATTTAATGGCATTTATATCTCTGGGACTCCCAATTTATATTGTAAAAGCAATGTTAATTTAACTGCAGAGCGTACAAATGCTCCAATTGTACACTCTCAGAGTTACAGACCCATAAGGGTCCATTTGTTTCCAAACTATATCATATAGCTGGGGACCCCCTGGAACGCCATCAAGGACCCCTGGGGGTCCCCGCCCAGACCCCACTTTGGGAACCACATGCTATAGAAGAAGAGCGAAGAAGGGGAGACGCACAGAACCGAGGCAGACGAGGATGGCATGGAGAGGAGAGCCGCATCGGGGTGATGGTGATTAGAATATCGATCTATGATAGATAGACCCTCCAACCCCCGGGTATAAAAATAAATAAAGCCGCCCACACATTAGCCGTTATTCATTAGTATAGCACCGCACAGCCATATGCACACGCTGGCATGCCAGCCATGATTTAGGCTTCTCCCCGTTCCGATTATGAGGGGGTGTTCTAGGCATTCCATTACGCTCCGCTGTACTTCCAGTGAAACGGCGTAAGGGGTGCAAGGCCTGATCGATCGATAGATAGATAGATATACCCTGCACGGGAAGCCAGCTTCATTAGTTTGTTAAATGTTTGTTTGCATCTTTATGACGCTGAACTTTTGTTCCCCCTCCCCAAGCCAAGGATGTTTGGAATGGATGCCACGCATACACATAGACGCACGCACACACGCACGCATGCTACGGAAAGGACAGGATGCTTTTTTAAGGTGGTTATTCATTTGTTATAAATACGACTGCTACCTGATATACTGTTTATCATAATCTTTTTCTTGCCATGGTTTGGTAACCCCAACCCTTATAGCACTTACAGTACAGTAAACCTTTACAATAAAGCCTATAACTGAATGCTTTCCATTACTCTAATACCTCTCTTGTTGTTGTGGAGGTCCGGAGTTTAGGACCTCACTAGAAAGCTGTTTCTCCTTTTTAATGAACAGAAAACACATTTTCAGGTAGGTGACAAAATGGCCAGTCAATCAGGAGAAAGTACCCATTTATCAGCTTATTTTTTATAGTGTTATAGTTCGATTATTTATAATCTCAGGTACTATGTGTATTTATTTTGTGGAAAAAGAGAGCCTTTGCTTGTAAATTGCTACTGTAAATAAGCCTGTAAAAGAGATAAGAGAAACCCAACAGCGGCGCTGTTTGTGAAACAAGCTTAGAAAATTATCTGAAACCTTGTGCTTTCTTCTTTCTTGCCTTGATCTCCTTAATCCACATAACTCGAGAACCGTTCGCCCCACCGACTTCTGTCTGTCTGTCTGTCTGTGTGTGCGTGTTGCTGCGCAACAGTGACACTTGGTCGGACAGACAGACAGACAGACAGACAGACAGACTCAGGGACCCTAGGGGCACACATAGCTGTCTATTGGAGTGGCTGCACCACTCAAACAAATGTCTCTAAATGATGCATCTGAATCATATATAATAATAGAAAGTATTATGTTGATGCACACACCTGATGCGCTCAAACATTATGTATTATCCATGATGTTATTGACCGACATTTCCTTTCCTTGGAGCAAGAATACTTGCCGATGCGATTCCAAATAAAAATGACAGTGTTTGAAATCATTCCACCCCGATGGACCTACCGGACCTCTAAACGTGTTGTCAGTCAAAGGATAACAGTTCTGTCCGTCCTTCTTTGTCTGTAAACTTTTCTGCAAGCGACCAGTGGAACTGATCTGCATCCACACATGCACGGCTCTTTCCTTTTTTCTCTCTCCCTCTCTCGCGGAGGCATGTAAATGTTCATGAATCCAAGTAACTGCCGGTGAGGTATGCGGAAGTGCATTTTAGATAATGCTATCTTATGGTGTATATAAACCGACCGTGCTGCTATAAACCTTCTGCTGCGGGGATGCGGGCCTCTGGCACTGGCACAATCAATCAAATATATATTAATGATGCACCCGGCCCCTTACCTATACACGTGTAGCCTATAATGTTTCCCCCATAATATATATATATATATATTATAACTCTAATGTCGTATTTCGTCTGACTGAGCAATGTGCTTGGCCCAGTATTGTATTTGTTATTTGGTCTAAAAGGATTTTTATTATATATATATATATATATATATATATATATATATATATATATATATATAAACGCTGCCTTGAATTAGTTGGAATGTAACATTTAGAACACAATGGCAAGTCGTCAACCCCCCGCCGCGGGTGGGAGAGGTGTGAAGAGATTAGAAGAGATGCAGGGAGAGAGTGGCCAATGGAATTGCACAGAAAACACGAATCCTGACCATTCATCCGTCAGAGTAGTAGGTGAGTTGAGTTCAGACATGCTAGTGCGAAACGGTACCTTGAAATAGAGTGGTAACAAAAAACAAAACAACACAGCCCACAATTCTAAAGGCTTCCTTCCTTTTGGATAAAAAAAAAAAAAAGTTAGCGTTTGGGTAAAAAGGGAAAGTAAAAATAGAGAGGGCATTTATCATTTTCCGTTTATCTGATCAGTGTCAGGATGAATAAATGGTATTCTAGGCACTCGCGTCCTCCTCCTCCCTGTCTGTGGGGACAGATTGGCATCTCTCCAGTAGCCAATGAGATTGGCTGCATAAATGGAATTGCCCCGTCCTGCCAGTGTCACTTACGCTCAGGGAATATATGTTCACAGTTTACCAAAGCCTGGGGTGCAGGTATGGACTTCTTAAGACTGAAGACAGTTTGAGTAAACAATGGCTTTCTTTCAGGTATTAAATGGCGAAGAGAGGCTTCAGAATAACACATAAAAGGTGGACTTACCTGTCGCAGTAAATGAAGGGCAGAAAGAATGCCAAGCGGATCCATATATGAAACAAAAGAGAGGGAGGGGATGGGGAGAAATAGAGACTTGTTAGAAAACAAGATAAATGTTTGACTTTGTTGCATTATATTTGGATCTGCCGTGACTTCAATAACACACGACAAAGCTTTTGAGCCTCTCTGTCAACAACATCGTCAGTGTCAAAATATTTACTGGATCTTTGTGATGCCTCGACATCACACGATCATCACACATGGAGTTTATTTGTTTCAAGGACGGGCAGAATGGGAGCGACAATAACAGACTGTTTACAAAAACACAGTTTTGAGATCAGACAGACAGACAGACAGGGAACACAGGAACGTGGGCAATGCGCGTGCATGCGTGTGTGTGTGCATGCGTGCGTGCGTGCACTCACACGTGTGTGTGTGTTGACCCCGATGAAGGCCCATGTAGGCCGGAAACGCGTTGGTCGTGTTTTTAAACCTTTTAATGAAATAAAGGATTTTGAACTGAACTGGACAGAGCTGCCTTGGACCCTCTTTTAAGTTTGCCACCTTTTACCTCCTTCCACTTTGACATTAACTCAAGGTATAGAACCTTTTAAGAAATCTTGTGCTTTGCGTGAGTGTGTGTGTGTAGACATGTGCAACAACTTATTGGAAGAACACAGACACTATGGCCTAAAGTGCTGTAGCCTACAGTAAGTTGATGGTTGAGTTTAATGCACAACTTCTGACAACCATCACAGTCAGCAGCAAAAAGGGAGACAGAGATAGAGAGAGAAGGGCCTTTTGTCAGTAGACAGTAGACTAGATAGATGATTATATGGTACTGTTAACTGGTAGTAGACAGTAGACTATGCTAGACTACTATATGAGTTTTAGCCATAAATAGTCTCTTCAATAGTTTTCATCTAGTTTAGTCACAATTTGGTCACCCGGAATGTTTTAGTGTTAAGGCCTATTCATAGTCTGGATTTTCGGTGGTAAGGTGACCACCGGAGCTGAAATAACGTTGAGCGGTGGTGAGTAAAAACAGAGAGAAGGGCTGGAGCGGTGGCGGTGGTTTGCTCTTCACCGCGGCTCGTGGCGTCATGTTGTAGTTCGGTGGTCACCCCACCACCGTAAATCCAGACTATGTATGAGCCTTTAGTCGACTAAATATCATAAGATTTTTGTCGACTAAATCAACTGTAGATTTAGTCGACAAAAATCGTATGATATTTAGTCGACTAAAATGTATTTTGCCGGGCCTTGATGCCGTCGTAATGACTGTTTTTACACTTGCTGAAAATAGCTGATCTACAAGCTTGTAGATCTGCTATTTTCAGCGTGTGTGTGTCGGTTGGGAAAACAAACCAAACTCTATTTTCGTGCTCGTGCTCGGACAGACCCAGCCTGCCAGCCAGGGACCCAGGGACACACATAGCTGTCTATACTGTAGGAGTGGTTGCACCACTGAAAAACAGTGGAAACCAATGGAAATTGTACAAATTGGGACAAAACCTCTTCAACTCCATTGGACCCTCAAACCCCACCACCTCTCCCCCTATCATGCAAGTAAATTGACAATATATAAAAGTCACAACACCAACTTTGATGAGGCAGTATTGCTTTGTTTTCAAAATATAAGTTTGTCTTAATTTCCTGAAAAAAAAAATATATATTTTTGGATTTTCTGGAGAAAAAAAACCCCATTTCAGAGTCATTGATGGTTTCTTCCCGACAGCAGAGATATTATTTAACTCACAAGTGGTACACAGTTCCGACACAACTGGAACCAGAGTGACTTTCAAGTGAGTGATTTGTGCGTAACACCCCCCTCTAGGGGCTTCCTTTCATCCTGAGTCTGTACGCATGGTCGTTGGCAACTGTGATGGAGTGTTATTTCGGGCAGCGAGTGTCCCCTGGAAGTCAGCTGATTGCATTCATTATAGCGCCGGCGTCAGGGAAATAAATAACTATGCAAGTAAATAAATGAATGAATGAATAAATAAATCAACAAGAAACGATAAGATTTATGGACGAGGCTCAAGTGGGGCAACGCATGCAACGCTTTTTCAAAAGATAACCAGGGTAGGATTCTATAAATGTATTCACGCGGTTGCTCCGAATTCCTTTTTGCATACTGCTGTGCTGACATGTGAGCTTCAATCAACGCTATCTAATTTTCCTCCTTTTTAGAGACTATATGAATTAGGTAACGCACACGCAGAATACTCAATCTCACTGTTATATAAAAATCTAGGACATTTATTTCCGATACACATCCATTTATCTGGCCATAGTTAGGGTGACACCATTATGTGGAAAGTTATAGATGTTGGGTAAAAGTAAAGTGGCTTGTTGCAGTACAGGTTCACACACGATGGTTACTCACAGATGCAGAGTTAAATTATATTTGTATTTGGTTATTGTTTATTTTAAACGGTTTAAACGGGGACAATCCACTACACTACGCCTGCATTTTCATTTAGTTGTTGCCGAAAGAATAAGATCGCGAATACAAGCGGCCAAAATTAGTTTTCTCTGACAGGTGGCTGGCATCTACCTTAGAGATATAGGTGAGAAGTTCAGTGACGCGAGAGAGACTCTGCTCCTTCACCTGGAAAGGAGCCAGCTTAGGTGGTTCGGGCATCTGGTTATATGCCTCTCGGCCGCCTCCCTAGGGAGGTCCTCGAGGCACGCCCCACTGGGAGGAGACCCCCCGGGCAGACCAGAGCGCAGTTGGAGGAAACACATCAACTTTTCACTGGCCTTGGAACACCTCGGGATCCCTCAGGAGGAAGTCACTAATGTTGCTCTGGAGAGGGAAGTCTGGAGCTCTGGTGGAGCTGTTGCCCCCGTGACCCGATTACGGATAATCGGTTGAAGATGAATGGATGGATGGCTATATGGATTCAGGGCATCCCGGGAACAATACATTTTCAGATGGGGTCCGGTCGGCGGCCAATTACATATTATGTTTGGGGGTCCTTGACATGAAAATGTTTGAAAAGACTGAAACACAATTTAGAAGACAATTGTATGATCGTTCTCAGGTCTTAATGGGTTAAACCTTATACTTTTTCCCCAACTGGTCTGAAATGGTCTGTTTGGTACATTCAGAATCAACTGTCAAGACTTCAGTTTATTAAACAAGAATATCTATTTTGACACACAATCTGTCTATGGT
The DNA here is from genome assembly GCF_964188405.1 of Protomyctophum parallelum. NCBI lineage: Eukaryota > Metazoa > Chordata > Actinopteri > Myctophiformes > Myctophidae > Protomyctophum > Protomyctophum parallelum. The sequence continues at coordinate 46,209,488 of NC_139702.1, forward strand.
TCCTTTTCACTTTAGATCAGGATCTCACCAGTCTAGATAATTAAGTTAAAAAATATATAATTATGACAAATTGCATCATTATTACGGTTTGTTACAGCCATGCTGTTAATGCTATCTTGTATTAGCTGTGATTGCATATTGAAAAGGCTATTACAACTTCTACAATGTTATGGTGAGAAATACAAACAAATGGAGGGTATAAGATGTGGAGAAATTGAGCTATTTTGCAGGCGTGTGTGCGTGCGTGCGTGCGTGCATGACAAATACTTAATCTGTTGTCTGACAACCTAATCTGTTGATGAAAGACACTTTGGGATGGAGATCTGAATAACCTCACAACCGAATTTAACCACAAACCATAGCATTCCTAATTTTTGGGGGGAGAACATTCGGCAAATATAGAAATCTGCAAGCTCACAACACACTGTTACATTGTGAGCTTGGAGACCAGCATTTGTCTTTAGGAAAGATGTTTTTAAAGGGAAAAGGGATTGGACCAAGTACAGAGCCCTGGGGGACCCCGCCCGGTCAACTGGATTTAAGTTTGTTAAAGACTAAAGAGCAAGGAGAAAGGCTGCTGAAGCAAGGGGTGACATTGTGCGTGTTAGATCTTGGCCAGGTGGGAGTGTTATGTGAAAACCATGTAGACAATTATTACAATTCAGGCATTTAGCAGACGCTCTTAATCCAGAGCGATTTACAGTGAGCAAGAACAGGAACATGGATGGTAATACATAATAGTCTTAGTCACCATGAAGCAGTAAGACGCCTTAAGGCGACGGGCGACCGAAGGGCTGACACACTGTACCAGAATAATGTCACTCCATTATGTCAGCACTGTTATAGAAGTTTCATTTTAAATTGTCTCATATAAGCCGGGGTGCACAGCGAGGTGTAGTGTGTGTAAGTAGCGTGTTGAAAGGCATTTTTGTGGGCTTGTTTTCATAGACCTGGCAACATGTGTGTGTGTGTGTGTGTCGTTGCATTGCGTCACTTATAATATAATGTTTATGTATATTTTTCATTTCCTGAAAAAAATAACATTTATATAGCACATTTACAACAACAGAAGCTGACCAATATGTCAAAATAAAATGCTATGTAAGTTACATAAGTTGAGCCTATATGTGTCGAGGCTAGGGCAAGTGCTATAGAGACCATGCAGGCCTGCTGCCCGAGCAGAGCACAGGTCTGTGTGGACCAGAACAGCATCCTAAATGCACTGGGCTTATTAGCATTATGTAACTGGTTTCTGATCCATCTGCTCTGAGATTCCTAAACAGTGCATGGTGGAAGGCTGATGTTACAGGCTGCTGTTTCTGATTGGACGATCATAGAGTGATGTTACCGTATCTATACAGGCTGCTGTTTCTGATTGGACGATCAAAGAGTGATGTTACCGTAGCTATACAGGCTGCTGTTTCTGATTGGACGATCAAAGAGTGATGTTACCGTAGCTATACAGGCTGCTGTTTCTGATTGGACGATCAAAGAGTGATGTTACCGTATCTATACAGGCTGCTGTTTCTGATTGGACGATCATAGAGTGATGTTACCGTAGCTATACAGGCTGCCGTTTCTGATTGGACGATCAAAGAGTGACGTTACCGTAGCTATACAGGCTGCTGTTTCTGATTGGACGATCAAAGAGTAATGTTACCGTATCTATACAGGCTGCCGTTTCTGATTGGACGATCAAAGAGTGATGTTACCGTATCTATACAGGCTGCCGTTTCTGATTGGACGATCAAAGAGTGAACAGCAATACGACGGACAGACACAGTTGCTATAACGTGTCTTGATAGGTACCTTTCAGGCAAAGGTACCTATCAAAACCTCGGAGGAACACACGGAAAGATGTTGGTGCCCACTGTGTCTAATCCATGCTGTGCCACATTGTCTGTGGAGTCCATATAGCATCATAATCATTGGACTAACATATGTTGTCCATGTGTGTGGGACCTTATTTTCAAAAGCTTAGTGCAGCTATAAGGTAGCAAGGTTACTCTTAAACACATTCCCCGCATGGAACGCTTGTTAAACAGACAGGAAAGAAAGAACAGCTTACGATGTCTTTAAAACGATAGTAATCTCGTACAGTCTGCTTTATAACAATTCCGACCATCATAATCCATTAAGTGTCAACTTTCCAACGGAAATTAATTCAATCATACGCCCATAATAATCAAAATGCTTGCTCTGTCTGTGCAAGCCCTGAGCCCCCATGCCGTGCCGCGGGGGGCTTAGTGACAGCCATAAGCGCTCTGAGAATGAAGAGGCAACATTAAAATGGACTGGAGCGAGCCTGCAATCCCCCCCCCCCCCCCCCATCAAAAAAGAAAGGCATTTGCTGCGCTCTGCATGCGTCAAGGACGTGCAACAGTAAGGTCAGGATCAAACATTGGCGGAATACTGAATAAGTTTAGCCTGCTCTCCCCGGAGGGAGAGAAGAGGATTCCATGGATCCGGCTCATCCTCCCCTCCCCAACCCACCCCACCCCTGCCCAACGTTTAAGCTATTTAGGACGGGAAGGCATCGGTGTCACCTTATGGCTTTTAACCACTTCAAACCATTATTTGTAAACTTTATTAGCTGTTGAAAAAATTGCAGATCTAGATCTGCTATTTCTTTTAAAAGATCGTGACAACGTGTGTAAAATCTTTGAGTATATATTCTTTCCATAGTGAACGTTTTTAACTTAAATATTTGCTTCTGGGGGGGAACAAGCGTAGAAAACATACGTTTTTTCAGAGAACTGTCAACATTTAGAAGACATTTTGTGGAATCTGCGGTCTCAGGCTTAAATGGATTAACCCATTTAGGCCCTGACAAAAAAGTTCTAAATCATGACAGCTTTCTGAAATAGGCCTACCTATGTTTCTATATCAGTGGTGCTCAATACTTCATGTCAAGGACCCCAACAATTATATGTAACTAATTGGCCGTGGACCCCCACCATCTGAAAATATGTTGTTCCAGAGACCTCCCCCAGAAGCAAAGATACAAAGTAAAAAATGTTCGCTCTGAAAGAATAATAAAGATTCGCTCCACATTTCCATGATGAAAAAAAGAAACTCGGTGCTGCGCTACAAGCTTGTAGATCTGCTATTTTCCAATAGCTAAAGTATAACATATAATGCTTAAAAAACCCCACCAAAAGGCGTTCCCCGTACAGAATGGATTAAAGTCTTATCAGTGCAGGTATGTGCTGGCTGCTCCTGGAGGCTTGAAGAAACATGCCATGCATAATATATGATCTGAGTGTACCATAGCATACTGTAATGTACAAGCCTGCGATGGGAAGGTGCACAGTGCACAGTGAACGTGCACAGTGAACGGACGCTGTGTGATGAGCATCACAATGACGGATCCGTCGCTCGCTCTATGATGTCCACATCATCTCTCCTCCCTTATTTCTGCTGGTGTCAGGTTGGCAAATAATTCACATGAGTCATCATAACTGCCGCCGTATTTCATGTATACTGTATCTTATCCTGCCACGGCGTGATGTGTCTCGGTTTTTCAACAATTGCGTGTTATATATCGCTTGAAAAAAAAATTGGGACATTTTAAAGAGTTGCCGGTCTGATATGTGTATTGCGACACACGCTGCTCCATTTGTAACATCGGCCACAAAATGTAATAAAAACTAACAAAAAAAATGTATATATCTGTAAACAAATACAACTCTACAATCACATAACACATATTCAAGACCCTTCAGCATATCGTTGCTGTCGGGAGTAAACTGTATACATTTGAGGTTTTTGATTTATTTTTGTTGCATAAATCAGTGCTATTGCCTATTGACCACCCTTTACGTGTGGTCCCTTGTGTGTTGTTGTCTCCACCAGGCCGAAGGCATGTGGGGAGAGTATGTTTTGCACTCCGTCCGTCCGTCCGTGTGTCCGTGAACAGCTAATCTCGGCCACCGTTAACCCGGTCGATGCCATATTTTGCACACACACTCCCTGGATGCCAACCATGAACCTCTGCCCCAAACTTTCCAGAACGGCCTGTTATAGCGCCACCAGGAGGCCGCTTTGTGCAAAACAAGTTTTTCGATGCCATATTTTGCACACAAGGGGCACTTTTTCTAGTTTTGGAAATATTGAACTAATGGAAAGTAGTAAAAAATGCATTGGACAAAACCTCTTAACTCCATTGAACCCTCAAACTGTCTGCTAAAGCAGCTAACTCCACCCCCTCTCCTTGCAAGTAATTGACAATATATAAAGTCACATCATCAACTTTGATGAGGCAGTATTGCCTTGTTTTCCAGATATAATGTTTATGTATATTTTTCATTTCCTGAAAAAAAAATAACATTGGAGTTGGAGGTGGTTTCTCCCCGACAGCAGAGATATTCAATTTTTAAAATTAATTGGAGCAGAAAGGTGCTTCAGTCCAACCCTAATAAATCCTGGAAGGCTTTATAACTCCAAGCCAAGCCAATGTTATTACGGTGGGGCTGACTCATAGCTTCTCAAGGGAACTTGGGACTGCAATCTTTGAGCCGAATCTTCATTTGGTGGAGCAGGGTTGACTTTAAAGCGCTGTACAAACACTAGCGTTACAGTACTGTAGAACAGTCAAACAACCACGGAATATTTCTACTCGTCCAACAAAAAGGCAGGGGAGAAAATAAACCCTGCTGTTTTGTCATTATTGCGGACAAATTCAATGTTGTCGATCCAGGATAACAGATGGTCGGTCTGTCGTTACAGCCAAGTATTTGTAAGAAAACACCTGTCGATTTATTTATTGTCATTAAGGATATAACAATATTAACCTTTGTATACACCGTGCATTACCCAGATAAAGCCACTTGTTGGCTGGCTGATACAGTATACTGCATCAGCCACTGTAGTCACATTTTAGTCACCTGGAATGTCTTAGTGTCTAGTTTTAGTCGACTAAATATCATAGGATTTTAGTCGACTAAATCTATAGTTGATTTAGTCGACTGGAATGTATTTTGGCGGGCCTTGATACCGTCGCAATGACTATTCTTTGCACTTGCTGAAAATAGCCGATCTACAAGTAGATCGGCTATTTTCAGCATGCAACCAAGTGTAAAATGACTTATACTGGATTCAATGGCCAATAGTCCGTTCCTAACATTTAGTCTAGTTTTTATTTGTTGACGAAATTGTCAGTATATTTAGTCTTATTTTTAGTCACCATAGCCTAGTTTTCATTTAGTTTACATTTAGTTTTCGTCAATGAAAAAAGGTAGTTGACGAACATTTTGTGTCTTAGTTTTAGTCGACGAAAACAACACTGGTTGGGCACTGGCCTACTTGGAACGATGCAAGTTTGAAATGCAAGCCCCACCCATATATTATGTCTGTGTCCCTTTTATACCCATATATGGAGTTATTTGTCAGGCATGCCCAAATATGGAGTATATGCAGAATGCAGATGTTAGAATGATGTCAGAACAGGCCAGCTCCATATATGGACACTGGGCGGGGCACTGTCCAGAGCCCGGGCACAGGCCATTTTGAGGCGGTTCTGGACAACCGTGGGTCCGACCGTCTCGACACCGGCCACTGTGTTGGTATGGAACGCCTGTGTCGAATTTGAAGACTGTGGGGAGAACGGTTCTCGAGTTATGTGTATTACAGACGTACGCACACATTTATAGTTAGATATTCCACTGTTGAACAGATGTTAGGTTCTTACTATAGCTTACGTTTGATTCTTGATTAATATTTATACTATGTATTTGATGTAATACCTTGTGTTTGTTCTTGCTTACCGTAAACCGCTCTGGATTAAGAGCGTCTGCTAAATGCCTACATTGTAAATTGTCTGGGTTTAGATCCTCAACAATCCCTTGCATGAGATTCAGATGGTGAACAAATAGAACTTTCTCCAGAGCATCATTATCATTCCACTCAGACACTTTGTTGGAGGTGTTGAATTAGTTAAACACATATTCCTGTATTCCGGAGTCCCCCAGGGGTCTGTTTGCAGGGGCCACTTCCTTTTTTCTTGTATCCATGCCAAATTAATATTCTGGAGATATCAATCTACAAGCTCAAAGGAAATAACAATTTACAAGTAGTATTACACTTTGTGGAGCTCCCCTTTGCCCAGTCTTGGCCCTCACACAAAATCTGAAGGCAATTACAGCCAATCATACGTTTTGGACAAAATCTGGAGGAGGAGAAGCAGCAAAAAGTGTGGTATGGAGTTGCGTCATGGAATAAGGAAAGCAATGAAAAGGAAAATTGGATTGTACAACCTAGGCCCGAAAGGTACAGTGGGCGGGCAGACAGACAGACAGACAGACAGACAGACAGACAGACAGACAGACAGACAGACAGACAGACAGACAGACAGACAGACAGACAGACAGACAGACAGGTCTACTATATGATGCTGATCACGGGGTGATGCCCACAGGCTCTGCTCTACATGCGTGTAAATATTAGATTGAATATTGCATTCTCCATCTTCTACACATCTGCATTCACACACCGATATTCTGAACGTGACTTACATTGTATATGTTTGCATTGTTACCACCGTGGCGTGCACTGAAAGTCATGTCTGTCACAATTATTAAATAATCGCCTAATCACAATCGGCAAAAGCAACATTTTCCGCTATTTTGTAGGCTACACGTTTTTGGAACGATTATTTATTTATTAAATGTTTCTGTGATATCTTTGTGTATTTAAGTTATGTGTCATATCTGCCCTGTGGAAAAAACAAACAGAAATACAAATTGTATGCGTTCCAATGTTCAATGCAAAAACCCCACAATTCAATTGTTAATCGAAATCATTTGTGTTACTAAAGGGCGCGTTCGGAAATACCGCACCAGAGCGCCCTCGCCTATTAGCTTACAGTACGTTGCACAGTGCGCTCAGTGAGCTTTTTCCTAACGCACCCTAACTAATGGTCAACTTAAGGCTCATTCATAGTCTGGATTTTTGGTGGTGAGGTGACCACCGCTCCGGTGGTGAGGTGACCACCGGAGCTGAAATAGCGTTGAGCGGTTGTGAGCAAGAACAGAGAGAAGGGCGGTGGCGGTGGTTTGCTCTTCACCGCGGCTCGTGACGCCATGTTGTAGTTCGGTGGTCACCTCACCACCGAAAATCCAGACTATGAATAACGCTTTAGATGTGTAACTGTGACAGCCCCGTCGAGCAGACCCACTCTGGCAATACACATCCCACAGGGCATTGCCTGTTTGATGCGGCACATCATAATGGCTGTGTCCATATATCTCTGCATAGATGCATTCATCATAATTTGTGCATTTTGGCTTCAGTAATATAAGTTATTTGTGCTAAAAGTCCATTTGGGGCTCAAAATGCGGCGGTCACATCTGTGGCACTCTAGTGCCTACATTACATTTTGCTGCATTATATGGATGGTGGAAATACTATTATATTTAATATAAAACTAATGTAATAATATTACTGAGACAAAATGCTCTGGGAAACTAAAACAAATGCAGGATAACTGAGAACAATGCAATCTAGGGCCCTGGCTAGACTTTAATGGAATGTTGAAGCGTTTCATTTGCACACATTATAATGAACAAGTATAGCCTGACGGAATCATTTGATCAATTGTAGCAAGCATTTAAAGCCGGTTGTTTTTCAACCGGTGGTCTGGGACCCACCAGTGGTCCTTGAGGGAGTTTCCAAGTGGTCCCCCAAGCTAAATGATCGAGAGTTGGTAACCACATGGAAGCGTTAAAAATGAAACTAAATGGATCCTTACGGGTCTCATCTTTTACTTTCTCTAATAACAATCTAAAACACGAACCTTGGTTGAAAAAAATATATAAAGTTGTCCTTTACTGACGCCGAAATGAGTTGAAAACTAATTAAAATAACAAGAGATAACATTACTTAGTTCCAAACTCTTCCGGCCCGGGCTGCACGGTCATCATGAGAGTGCGGCATATTAATCGATGTCTTTGTTTTTTTCCCACTTGCAATCTACAGTAGGGCCCGCTTGGGGAGTGCAATCTATGTGTTATTTTAACTCTGTCTAAAGCATTGGGGCCAGCGAGCGTGGGTGTGTGTGTGGGAATGAGACTTGTGTTGTGTTTAAGTTGTAACTAATGAAACCCATGGGGGTGGTGACAATAGGAAGACTTTTCATGCACAACTATTTATTTATTTGCTGCCAGAGTGTGTGTGTGTGTGTGTGTGTATGGTGTGCAGAACTGTAGATGCTGTATTGTTTGGGGCACATGCATGCGTGCTTGCGTGCGCACATGCACACATGCACACACACACACACACACACACACACACACACACACACACACACTCTTGTCTGCGCCCTACTAAGTGCTCTAGTCGGTGTTCCCTAAGGATCATGTGCCCTAGCTACTGAGTGAGTGCTCTAGTATGTGTACCCTAAGGAGCATGCACCCTACTGAGTGCTCTAGTCTGTGTACCCTAAGGAGCATGCGCCCTACTGAGTGCTCTAGTCTGTGTTCCCTAAGGAGCATGCACCCTACTGAGTGCTCTAGTCTGTGTACCCTAAGGAGCATGCGCCCTACTGAGTGTTCTAGTCTGTGTTCCCTAAGGAGCATGCGCCCTACTGAGTGCTCTAGTCTGTGTACCCTAAGGAGCATGCGCCCTACTGAGTGCTCTAGTCTGTGTACCCTAAGGAGCATGCACCCTACTGAGTGCTCTAGTCTGTGTACCCTAAGGAGCATGCGCCCTACTGAGTGCTCTAGTCTGTGTACCCTAAGGAGCATGCGCCCTACTGAGTGCTCTAGTCTGTGTACCCTAAGGAGCATGCGCCCTACTGAGTGTTCTAGTCTGTGTTCCCTAAGGAGCATGCGCCCTACTGAGTGCTCTAGTCTGTGTACCCTAAGGCAGTGTTTCCCAACCTGTGTGTCGCGGAGCTTTGGTGCTCCGTTTGATGTGTCCAAGTGCTCCGCGTAATTTGACCGAAATTAAGTTATAGTGTTACTTTCTGTCAAATCAGGCGGCACACTATAGCTACTGGGCTGCAGGATTCTTATTGTTGCGTCGTCGATAACAACAACACGGAACAATAGACTCTAACGACCCTCGGCCATTGAAATGTTAATGCTTAGATGCATGCAGAAGACGCTACATTTCGCTCCCTCTAGATTCTAGAGTCTAGAAAGACTGGAGCGCGCAGAGCGCATATGCACGTAGACAGCAGACACATACAGTCCTAGGCTACATGTCCCGACCCAAACACGTAAAGTAAACGTGACGTTGTTGTGATTAAACATAATGTGCCACGAAAAATAGATGTCCAAAATAGCTGTCCATAGATGTCCAAACATGATCGCCTCGTTCGGCCAACAAAATATATCTCCCTCCCTCCACAGTGACCACAGAAGCCCAGTGATGCCTGATTTATTCTTCGTCGTACACGTGCTATGCTTGCATGCTGAAAATGGCTGATCTACAAGCTCACAACGCGTTGCGGACTCAACGCATTGTGAGCTTGTCGATCAGCTATTTTCAGCACGTGGAAATAAGCAGGCTGTGAGAACTGAGACCCTTCACAATAAAAGCATGCAGGTTTCACAAGTTGGCCCATAATAAAGACAAGGAAAAGGATTAGGTGGAATTTCACATTGTATATGAGCAATTTTTGTCTCCACCAGGCCGAAGGCATGTGGGGAGAGTATGTTTTGCACTCCGTCCGTCCGTCCGTCCGTCCGTCCGTCCGTCCGTGTGTGTGTGTGTGTGTGTGTGTGTGTGTCCGTGTGTGTGTCCGTCCGTGACGAGCTAATCTCGGCCACCGTTAACCCGGTCGATGCCAAATTTTGCACACACACTCCCTGGATGCCAACGATGAACCTCTGCCCCAAACTTTCCAGAACGGCCTGTTATAGCGCCACCAGGAGGCCGCTTTGTGCAAAACAGGTTTTTGCACAGCACACCTACAGATTTTGTCCAAACATCACGCAAATTGGTACACAGTCTCTCTAGAGCCATTCAACCAAACCGGTCTTTCAGATTTCTCACACTCCATCCTGATTGGTTAAGATTGGCTTCCAAAGTTCACAGGAGTGCTCAGTTTCAAACAAAATGCTGCAAATCATGAACACATCGCGTGATTTCCGTGAAATTGTGCACCCACATTCCCACTAGGCCGAGGACAAAATGCCACATGAACAATTTCAACTCAGCCTCAAGGTGGCGCTATAACTGGCCAAAAAGTGTTTTTACCTCTAACTGCACGGATCTGTGGATAACCTGGTGGAGACCTGTGCCCAGAAGGGCACTTTTTCTAGTTTTAAACTGAGGCACTGTCTCTGTCCTTTTCTTTCTCTTTAAAGTTATTTGATGAGTGCTGTCATGTGTGTTTTTAGAAGTATATTTACTTTGACTATATTATTTTTTTAATATGTATATTTAATATATATATATATATATATATATATATATATGTATGTGTGTGTGTATGTATATATATATATATATGTGTATGTATATACCCCCCCCAGGTGTTCCCCGAGACTTTTAGGCTATGAAAAGTGTTCCCTGGGACAAAAAAGGTTGGGAAACACTGCCCTAAGGAGCATGCACCCTACTGAGTGCCCTACTATGTGTTCCCTAAGGAGCATGTGCCTACTGAGTGCTCTAGTCTGTGTTCCCTAAGGAGCATGCACCCTACTGAGTTCTCTAGTCTGTGTACCCTAAGGAGTATGCACCCTAGGAGTAATCTAGTCTTCATGTAGTCAGACAACTATTCCACAATCTCTGAATTTAATTAAAACCATGGCTAAAATAGTTCAATTTGTCACGGTCAAATAAAAGCATCGTCACCTTCTTAAACTTAATGGTCTTTTTTAAGAGAACTAAAAATTGAACTTTTCAAAGAACTGATCCAAAACTAAACTACATGACATTTAATAATTTCACTTATAACACTTTTATATCAATTCACGACTATTAATGTAAACATAACACTGTCAGTTATGTAACATTATAGGATTAAATATAATTAAATAGGAATAAACGGCCTGACTTATAGGCCAATTTAACTTGCCTTTGTTTATTTGCATATTTTGGCCTGCCATTTTACTAAAAGAGGCGCGATCAGCATGATCCTTTTCAATTAGCACTGAGGTGGCCATGGTTTAAGAAGGTGACGATATGTGGGGTAATACATATATGTTTTACTGTCATCATAAAACTCACATTTCATCAATTAGCATTACAACATCATGTCTGTATCGCTATCTGTAGTGCAGCCTACATTTATGAGGTCGCTGTTTGGTTATCACTGAATTAATGTGAAGTAAAAAAAATATTATACAACAGGTCGTTTCGAGGAAGCAATCTTGATTGGTTGAAACAGCATTCTAGCCGTGCTGAACCGACAGTATAGCCTATAGGAACACCTAATCAAAACAAATAAATCAGTGGCTCTGTTCTTTCAGAGCGGTGCCGACTGGGTCACTAGAGGCTAGAGAGTTTCTTAGGACATGAAGTGTGGTCGTATAGTGGCTACATCCGTCATTAAAACATATGATTTTGTAAAAGTCTTCGTTTTAAGGGTAACTGTTGTATAATGTGCAATATTACACTCGAGGGTGTTCTTTACTGTCATTAACGCACACCTGCGCTGCCTTTCGGAACTCGCCCGCGCTCAAGTGTAAAAGTGCATTTGTGAGAGAATCTCGATACAAATGTACCCCCCCCCCCCTGTCTGTGCATGCAGTCCCTGCTCCCGATTAAGGAAAAACCCCATGTGTGCAGTTTATATTAGTTATATGACGGATATATGAATCCCTGTGTGTGATAAATCAGTTGGAAATGGGACAAGATAATAAAGAATATGTAAAAATAATAATAAAAAAAGAAGAAGAAAGCCCCACCTGTAACGATCTATAATAAATATAACAGCACTAGCCACTACTGTGCAGCAGTGGGACATTATACTGTATAATGTGAAGCCAGGAACACACAATATGAAAATAATTCCTTATACCTTTTTTAACTGACAAAAACTAAATGGAAAACTAAATGAAAACTAAGCTATGATGACTAAAACTAAAGACTAAATATTATTGGCAATTTCGTCAACAAAATAAAACTAGACTAAATGTTAAGAAAGGCACTATAGTGGACAAGAGATCCAGTATGAGTCATTTTACACTTGGTTACATGCTGAAAATAGCCGATCTACAAGCTCACAATGCGGCACAAAGCAACATGTTGTGAGCTTGTACAGGTAGATCTTCTATTTTCACTATAGTCTAAGGTGGTCTTTACACGAGGATGGTGTTCATAGAAAACGGCAAAATAAAGTATCGTTTGCTGTGGTCCATTTAGACGAGAACGGTGTTTTCAGGAGGTGAAAACGCAACAAAGTGAAACCACGTCCCAGAGTGGAAATCATTGAGAACGCCGTTTTATCCCTTCTCTGTGTAAACAAACAGTAAACATTAATGCTGCTCCCAGTTTAATAATAGTAATAATAATAATAATAATGGAGTGCATTTTTATAGTGCTTTTCTGTGCATAGAGTGCTTTGCTCAAAGCACTTTAAAACGGTACATTCATTCATATATTGGGAGGTGAAGCAGCGAACAGTTGACGCCAGCATCCTCACTTCACACATTCATACAACAATGGTGACCAGGCTATAGCACCGACCGACTCATTGGAGGCAACATAGGGTTCAGTGTCTTGCCCAAGGACACTTTGACGCATGGATAAGAGGAGGGGCATGGATTTGAACCGCCGACGCACAGATCATCGGACGACCTGCTCTATACCTCCTGAGCCGCTCCGCCCCAGCTGCGGTTTAGCGATGTCGAGGACACACACGTTACCGTCGGGATCGACGGGGAGGCTAAACAGCCTCTCTATATGGCCGCCACTGTCTGTGTGGGATTATTGTGAGAAATCAGACCAATAAGGACAGGGATCAGGTGGGAACATCAGAGAGAGAGAGAGAGAGAAGAGGACTCAGGGTGAAACAGTGTCATCCAACACTGATCAACTCTGAGATACAGCGTTAATGTCAGGGACAGCGTGGGAACATCAAAGGGCACAGTATCTCTTTATCTTGTTCTGTGGAGTGAGGAGACAGCCATTTTGTTTGTTGTCAGTTTTGTTTGTTGTCAGTTTCATGTTTACATTCAGAGATGCATGTCGTGTTGGTTGGAAGTTCCTCATCTAATAACTGTATAAGTTTACTTATGTTATGCTTATATATGGAACTCTGAAATAGTTTGTGCTACTTTATTTTGTATACACTCTTACCTGAATATTTGTTAGCTTTTTTACATTTTCATGTCAGAATTGGGGTGCATACTTAGTTTAGACTAGTCATTGGTTAAACATGGGTTAAGGTTAGGTTTAGGTGTGCTGCCCCGTGGGAGGTTAGGTTTAGGATGAGGGTTTGAGATAGGTTGTAGTTGTAGGACTAATGACCAATGACTAGTCTAAACCAAAAACTGTCTAAACTAAGTACTGCACCCGTCAGAAATAGCCTGCTTATTGTAGTTAATGCTTTTCTATATTGTTTGTTTGTACTGCAGGGCTTCTTCATCTTTGTCATTAAAGAGTCCTATTGACATTGAGGAGTGCATTTCTTCACACAGGGTGAAGTTTCACTTCCGTTGCATCACATCCACGGCCAGTTATATCTGGTACTGTATGGTGGCTGTGCAGGGATGGAAGACGTACTCTATTTTTTATAATATACCCCGTTGTAGAAATAATCTGTTACAAGTACACGTTTGGTATTCAGGATTTACTTGAGTAAAACTACGAAAGCATTGGGATCCAAAATAAAAGTACTCATCATGAAGAAGGTCCAATGTGTAAAAAGTAGGGTTGTCCCGATTGGATCGGGGGATCGGAAATCTGGGCCCATCACGTTATTCTCAAAATGATCGGAATCGGACTGGGAGCCAAAAAACCAGACCAGGGACATCCCTAGTATCCATATTATATCCATATCATGATATTAGACTGGATATTGTCTGTGATTTGGGATATTGTATACTATTGTGATATGGCATAAACGTGTTATATATAAATATCGGATCGGGTGGAGTAAAATGCACAACATTTGCCTCTGAGATGTAGTGGAGTAGAAGCTACACTTTTCAAATTGTTTGAAGTACTCTCCATCAACGTAAAACAAATACCTCGAAATTGTACTTAGTTACTTAGTTAGGCTTTTTTTTTTTTTTTTTTTTTTTTTTAACATTATGTTGGCTACACACGCATATAGCGGGGGGGGGAAACACAACCGTATAAAATAGCTGCCACTGCTGATGTGACTTTAAGCGAAAGACTCCATTTAATCACACGCGATACAAATATCAGTACATCTTTTTAAATTAGCCTATATACAGCGTTGTAAATTCTCCTTATACCGAGGAAGGGCCCAGGGGAGTTACAGTAGATAGAACCACAGGGAAATAGCCTTTATGATGTGACATCAATGAAAGTTAACGCATTTATGACGGGAGTGCGTCTGTGTCGCCTTATAGCTTTTTACCACTTCAACCGTTATTTTAAAACTTTCGCTGTAGAAAAATAGCAGATCTACAAGCTCGTAGTACGCGCTACAAGCTTGTAGCGTTAAAATGTGGCACAAATCTTTGAATATATATTCTTTCACAGCGAACGTTTATAACTCATATCTTTGCTTCTGGGAAGGTCCCTGGAACAACATATTTTCAGATGGGGGGTGACTGATAATTCTGGGGGTTTGAGAACCACTGACAGAGAAACATAGTTTTTTTTTCAGAAAACAGTTTTTCAGGTCTAAATGGGTTAACCCAATCAATGATGTGCTGGTTGGGTTGTAAACACACGCACGTTGCTGCAGGCTACATAGATTATCATGAGCATTATGTCCAATATTATGGAAGCTATAGTTGGACAGAAAACAGAATGATGAACAGAATATTAATATAGACGTGTTATACTGTGCTATAGCCTGTTTCATTACATGCAGTACTCGTATAGCTAAAATAGCTGTAATGCAGTGGTTTTCAACCCTTTTCATATCAAGGTCCATTATTTATTTGGCATTTGAGCCACGGAACCAGCATCTGATGACATTTAGCCTCTCAGACCCAAAACTAAAGAATATTTTGTTGTCGTTGGATTAGATTTTGTCTACAATTCCAGGCTGTATTGATGTTGGTACCATTAGGAGATGCAACAGGCAAACGATGATCAAAAATAACAATTATCTGCATCCTCTAATTGTGTAGACTTCTAAACCTGAACCGAAATTAGGTAATGCAGATTTTACAATAATAACTATAGCATAAAATGAAACAGGGACAGACTCTGCTGTCAGCAGAATCCAGCACATCTGTCTTAAACATGTAATGTTGTTATTAGTAAGAATAAACACAGAAGTGCCTGGGAGAAAGTGGACTGAGAAAGAGGACTTTTTTAATTTTAATTGTTTTACCAAATGGGCTCCCATATTGATCTAAAACACACCTGACCTTGACCACAAGTGTTGTTCAGGCATAGCGCCACAGATATCAGCAAGGACTTCATATGGATTCACCTGCCACGTTATCAAATCGATCAGCCCCGTTTCACATTGACAGAGTTTGTTCAGCAGAGAGACACAGAACTGCATGTCCAATATATAGCTGACCAGGCTAGTCCGGGAACATTCAGTATTCTCTCAGACACTCGGGCGGCCCCTCGCACTATAATCTCCAGCCTAACATAATGCACCACGTCTGTGCGTCTGTAATCCACGTAACTCGAGAACCGTTCGCCCCACCGACTTCAAATTTGACACACGTGTTCCACACCACCACACGGAGTGCAGTGTCTGGTGTGGAGTCCGTCGGATCTCCGGTTGTCCAGAACCAGCGCAAAAGCACCTGCCCCGGGCTCTGGACATCTCCATACATGGAGCTGGCCTGTTCTGACACCACAGTTCTGTTCTGACATCTCTGCATAGATATTTGGGGCATGCCTGACAAATAACTCCATATATGGGCCTAAAACGGACACAGACATAATAACTGGGTGGGGACATTCATTTCCAACTTGCATCGTTCCAAGTAGGCCAATCGCTCTAGTCTAATTAAAAACGAGTATATGTACTACTGTTACTCCTTTGATCAAAACCCCTATTCAAGAAAATGTCCCTATTATTAAAACTATGACCTCGTATCTAATGCTTATGCTTATGCTATTTTTTATTTGCTATAGCAATCTGTGTCCGTACACACACACACACACACACACACACACACACACACACACACACACACACACACACACACACACACACACACACACACACACACACACACACACACACACACACACACACACACACACACACACACACACACACACACACACACACACGCGCGCACACACACACACGCCCTGAACAATGTCTGTTCAGTGCCCGCACGGCGGGCACTGAACCGGGAAAATTGTCCCGGTTTGTTTTTAAGGGTCACCAGCCATCCCAAAAGGTGGAGGAGAAGCACTGCAGCCTTCTAGGAAGTATATGGCTGCCCTGATGAACTCTGAGACGCCGCAGACCGCAGCGATAAGGCCACGGAGGACAGTGTCGGAACATCAGAGGAGGGACAGGGTGAAACGGCTTCGTTTTTTAACACTGACATATGGGATCAACTCCGAGACACAATAAGCCATTTAGACCCGAGAAGTGTAAAAAAAAAAATATAGCAGACCTACGAGCGCCACGCTACGAGCTTGTAGATCTGCTATTTTTCAACAGCTAAAGTATAACATAATGCAGTTATAAAACACCAAAAGGGCGTTCCCGTCCTGGACGGGATAAGCCACCGTTAAAGGGCACACCGGGGACAACGTGGGAACATCACAGGGTGTGCGGACGCTGTGACACGTCTACTGTTCTGTCCCAACGCTGACATTAAGCCATTCAGACCTGAGGACGCGTCTGTGTCGCCTTATTGCTTTTAACCATTCTTTTTTAGACTTTAGCATGTTGAAAAAGAGCAGATCTACAAGCCCGTAGAGCGGCAACTGCTATTTGTTTTTGCAAAAATCGTGAAAATGTGCCGCAAATCTTTGAATAAAATATGATGCTTTCGCAGCGCACGTTCTGAACTTGTATCTTTGCTTCTGGGGGGGGGGTCTCCTTGACATGAAATAGTTTGAGCACCACTGCTGTACTTTTCTGAAAAACCTGGGCGCAGTGCTTCATTCAGACCAGTCATTGCATGGTCCGACAAACCACAACCCACCTCAAACCCTAACCGAACCATAACCGCAAGCACGGGAGAAGCGCATGTCCGACTAATGCTCCGTTGGAATTAAGTTCGATCCCAAAAAACCTAGGTTTCTAAACGTTTTATATTATAGAAACATAGGTTGTTTTGTTTTCAGAAAACTCTCATTAATTGACATTTTGTAGAATCCGTTCTCGGGTCTAAATGGATTAAGGTTTGAAGGAGTAACAGTGAGCGAGAGAGAGAGAGAGAGAGATGTTAGGAGGACACATGCAGATAGAACCAACGCCAAAATCCAATCGGACCAGATGGTGCCCGGAACAAGCAGGGCCTCAGGCAGCCTCCCCCTCCCCCCTCACCCTCACCCTCACAAAATACACGGAAAGCATGCACACGCACGCACGCACGCACACACACACACACACACACACACGGCACGAAGGAGGGCACAGACTACTGCGTGTGTATAGTATGTTATTATGTTCAGCGAGGAGAGCCTCTGACGGGCAAAAAGCTTTACACCGGCATGCAAACTCTCCGATTATAAAGACTAGCGAATAGAATATGCATATACATACAGAAGGCTCTTTACCATCTGCCGAGAGTGTCTGTACTGATTTAGTCTGTCTTTGTGTACGAAGCAAGCAGCCCAATGTGTCACATTTCTCTGTGTGCTCTCATCTCTCACTAGCTTGTACTGCTTGCATGAAGGGAATTAAAGCCTGCATGCGAGGCTCGCAAAGAAGCACATAAATATCCTGGGGAGAAAATGCTTTCATTTCTGTTGAGCTAACCACAAAGTAATCAGCGGTCGACCTCTCTCAACTCTCCTTCACACACGCCGCCCGTGCACACTGGGACACCCGCTGCACTGCCCTCGCGTACACGCACACACGCACGCGCACACACACACACACACACGCACAAGATACACTGAGGCAACAGGATGGACCACTTATTGGTCACAGCCAGGGAGAGTCATCAATCAATCATGTGTTTAATGGCTACAGTAGGCCATTTCCTTTAAACAGGCACACGCACACACGCAGATATTTCTGGGCTCGTGGTGGACGACACACATGACTCAAAATCAAATCATGGAAGCCATTTCATTAAATTGAACTGTAATTCAATAGGCGTAATCATTCAGAGTGAATATGAAGGAATCCTTCATTGTGATCCGCTCTGCACCACCCAGACGCATATAACACTGCATCATGTTGACCTGAGCACTAGCCCAGTGCTGAGATCAAGATCAACCAAGATCAACCTGTTCAAAGCCTGTGTGGAAAGTGACGATTCAGTTATATATCGTGATTTTAAATGCCACAATATCAATATCGAATGTATGTATATATTTATTTTTTCATGTCAGAATGACTGACTGGTGTTATCTGGCTGCATTGAAGTGTATGATTGAACTTGTCATGGTCTACATTGTTTAGAATTGTTTTATTTAACCTAGTATAATAAAAGCAAAGTAAAAAGCGCAATAAATCTCAATACAGAACGAATCGGCACCATATAGGTATCGATATCGCATCGAATCGAGAGGAAAGTCAATCGTCCCTCCCCTGATGAATAAGGAGTCTGGGGATCGTCTTGACGGAACATATAGAGCGTCGCAGTCCCGCCCCCTTTCATGACGACGTGAGACCCAGAAGTGAATTCCCCGTTCATTTTCTCCATATAGGCTTTTCAAAAAGTATTTAATTAAAGACGCCACGGACAAAGCCAACTTGTGTTGTGACAAATCATGACAACAACAAAAAAAAGGTGCTGTGACCTGCCATTTTCTTCTTTTTTCTAATCATTTTGTTCTGCCCGAAAAATTGTGTTTGTTGTCATGATTTGTCACAACTCGAGTTGGCTTTGTACGAGGCATAAAAGGTCTTTAAATAAATACTTTTTTGAAATGTCTATGAACGGGGAATCATTCCCTGGGACCTGGTAGTGGGCGGGACTGCGACGCTCTATAGACAAGACTCCTCGTGCGTGTCCAGAAGCTTTCATGGAGGGACCATCCCACTTGTGTCTCAGACCAATGAGACAGCAGAGACCAGTGGAAGCAGCTTGTGTCTCAGACCAATGAGACAGCAGAGACCAGTGGAAGCAGCTTGTGTCTCAGACCAATGAGACAGCAGAGACCAGTGGAAGCAGCTTGTGTCTCAGACCAATGAGACAGCAGAGACCAGTGGAAGCAGCTTGTGTCTCAGACCAATGAGACAGCAGAGACCAGTGGAAGCAGCTTGTGTCTCATATCAATGAGACAGCAGAGACCAGTGGAAGCAGCTTGTGTCTCATATCAATGAGACAGCAGAGACCAGTGGAAGCAGCTTGTGTCTCAGACCAATGAGACAGCAGAGACCAGTGGAAGCAGCTTGTGTCTCATATCAATGAGACAGCAGAGACCAGTGGAAGCAGCTTGTGTCTCATATCAATGAGACAAGAGAGACCAGTGGAGCCAGCTTGTGTCTCATATCAATGAGACAACAGAGACCAGTGGAGCCAGCTTGTGTCTCATATCAATGAGACAAGAGAGACCAGTGGAGCCAGCTTGTGTCTCATATCAATGAGACAAGAGAGACCAGTGAGCCCAGGCCGTAGCGTAACGGTCTGGGCACCGGACTGGTAATCCAGTCGCAGTGTGCCGCGGGTTCGACTCCCGGACCCGACACGGCCTTTACTGCATGTCATCCCCCCATCTCTCTCCCGTTTCCTGTCAGCCTACTGTCTGTCCCTTCAAAAATCAATAAAAGGCGTAAGCCGCAAAAAAATATCTAAAAAAAAAAAAAAAAAAGAGAGACCAGTGGAGCCAGCTTGTGTCTCATATCAATGAGACAACAGAGACCAGTGGAAGCAGCTTGTGTCTCATATCAATGAGACAACAGAGACCAGTGGAGCCAGCTTGTGTCTCATATCAATGAGACAACAGAGACCAGTGGAGCCAGCTTGTGTCTCATATCAATGAGACAACAGAGACCAGTGGAAGCAGCTTGTGTCTCATATCAATGAAACAACAGAGACCAGTGGAGCCAGCTTGTGTCACAGATAGAGGCCTAAATGCCTAAAGTGTAAATTGTGCCCCAATGGGCCCCAATCCTGCTCTACATGAATGCAAACTGCAAAAATCATCATGATGCGTATGGGGGATTCTACATCAGCAACAACAGGCAGCATCTCATCATAAACGCCATGCCACTGTTTATCCATGCTCACATACCAGCGCACCGTATAATCTGCCTTTGTTTTATATACCAATCATGAAACAGCGTGATTATACCAGTCACATTGTTTTATACCAAAAACACTGCAATCATGAAAGAACGTGTGCATGTGTGCGTGCATGTGTGCGTGTGTGCGTGCGTGTGTGTGGATGCAACAGTCTCTGGAGTCTAATGTAACATATCCATGCTCTGGGTCAGAGCGAGCCATAAGGGCCTCCGTAGGGGGTCCATGAGGAAGGGGAAAGGGGGGTGTTACTGCTCACTCATTCCGCAGGGGGTCCACAGGAATTGGAAAGGGGGGTGTTACTGCTCAGTCATGTGAGACGGCGCGCGGAGCCTCTTGATCCCTGGCTAATCTCCACATATCTCTCTCCATGCAGGCCTGCAGCAGCTCTCCTGATTGCTCGCGCCGGTTGTTGCTTTATTCATTTTAACTGCAGAGAATATTTTAACCAAAATAGCCCTCGCTTTTTTTCCTTAGTATAATCACAGAATGTCTTGTTTTCCCGATCGATCGCGACAGACACGGATTCCGTCTCTGTGCTTCCGTGAAACAATTAATACAAATACAAATAAAGAGAGCCGCTTGGCCCATGCATGTGTTCCTTATAGTTAGTTAGGGGGCGATTGGAAATACCAAAAACGCAGCGAAATACGGGAAAAGGGTTTCCGTGAAAAAAAAACATAAAACAAATGAAAAATCACACCTGTGAGGGGCGCTCTTATCATCGTACATCATGACGTAAAATAGACACTATGCCTATTTCCTCAGACACTATGACGTAAAATTCCCCATTCATTGCCAATGGGAATTTAACGTCGCTGCCCGCGCACGCGCACACACACACACACACACACACACACACACACACACACACACACACACACACACACACACACACACACACACACACACACACACACACACACACACACACACACACACACACACACACACACACACACACACACACACACACACACACACACACACACACACACACACAGTTTGTCTGGCTGTATATGATTGCTTGGCTGCTCCTTATTTGCACCCCCCACTTGCTCAGTGTAATCTAGACTAACCCAGTGCAATCTTGTTTAAATCACATTGTTTTAAGGACGCATATCGTGGTGCCGGTCGGTTATACATGCTCTCTCCTCCTTGATGCCAACTTCAAAACAGTATACTATATATTATATTGTGCCACCATGCCATTGATTGCTGTTTAACCCATTTTGGGCGGGAACCTCTTTTGGTGTTTTAAGCATTATGTTATACTTTAGCCATTGAAAAATAGCAGATCTACAAGCTCATAGGTCTAGGTCTGCTATTTTTGAAAAATCGTGAAAATGTGGCCCAAATATATTCTTTCACAGCTCGAGGACAGGCAGGCATCGTTATGCCTTCCTGGTCCATCCGTTCTCCACCTGCTGGCCCCGGCCGTTTTCATTACAGCAGGAGAGGACAGCATATCAGTCCTGCTGCTGTGGGCCCGGTCGCCTGACCCCAGGAGGCAGTTAGTCACAGAGTGCAGATGTGCTGTATGGTCTGACATGCAGCTATAGAGCGTCGCAGTCCCACCCCCTTTCATGACGACGCCAGGCCCAGGAAATAATTCCCAATGCATTTTCCCCATAGACATTTAAAAACAGATTTATTTAAAGACCTTTTAAGCGTTGTACGAAGCCAACTCAAGTCGTGACAAATCATGACAACACAATATTTTGGACCAAACAAATAATTACAAAGAAGAAAAACAACAAAGGGGGCAGGGTGGCACAGTTGGTAGTGATGTCGCCTCACAGCTGGGATCGATTCCCGCTCGGGACGCTGTGGGTGCTGGCGGTGTGTTTCCTCCTCCGCGTCATCAGTGCCCATACCCGAAGGCGGGGTTGGCGAAAGGGCCTTTCTGTGTGGAGTTTGCATGTTCTCCCCGTGTCCCCTAGGGTAGGTACCCTCACAAAAAACATGCAGTAATCCTGGTCACTAAACTGCCTCCCCCTGGCCAGCCGGGGCGCCTGATGGAGGGGAAAGGAACTGGTTGGAATAACGTGTTCCTTCCATGCGATACGTCCAACCAGGGAAACTCCCCCCTGTCAGGTGTAAAGGAGCAACTTGGACACTCAGGCATGAAGGAAGCATGAGTTCAAGTCCGTTGCTCTCCCCTTGTCCCCCATATATGGGGACTAGGTTGGTGGAGGGTGTATAGAGCCCAGGATCACATTAGATGATTGACACAGGGGTGAAAAATGGGTTACAAAATTGTGGGATAAAAAATATATACAGTATATAAAAAAAAAAAGTGTTGTAAAATTTCTCTTCTTATTACTAATTATTTGTTCGGCCTAAAACATTGTGTTTATTGTCATGATTTGTCACGACAAGAGTTGGCTTTGTCCGCGGTGTAAACGTCTTTAAATAAATACTTTTTGAAAAGTCTATGAGGAAAAATTATTTTCCGGGTCTCTCAAGGGGGCGGGTCTGTGACGCTCTATAAGAGCACCATGTAGTCTTCGGGCCGGCCCGGGCAACTGGAATGACTTCAGCCTGCATGGAGCCTCTGGCTCGTACACGGGCAACTGGCGGCCCGGGGGCCACATGCGGCCCCCCACATGGTCACTTAATGCGGCCCACAGGTTAATATCAGAATATCAGAAACAATTTGTATTCAGTGCATAAAGTTAACATATATAACTAATTAAATGCATTTGAAATTTATTGGAAAATGTTACTTTTCAGGATTTCAATTGAAAAATAGCAACAAAAAAAATATTCAGGATTTCAATTCAAATAATAGCAAAAAATAGCTGATCTACAAGTTCAAAACTTTTTGAGCTCGTCAAAGTTGCCCACCCCTGCTCTCGCTGCTGCTGGCACTGAGAGAACCAGTGCTCTATACACTGCGGTTATTATTGTATTATTTTATCACAGAACAGGCAATTCTCCACAACCCAATGTATAGTAAACACATACCACTGTCCATTATTCCCTCAATTTCCCTGCACATGCACGGCAATGTGGGCACAGAGAGGTGATTACAGTAGGTACAGTTTATCCCCATGATGCTAATGTGCCACAGGCTGCCATGTGGGTGTCCTGGCTAGGCTTGTGTGAGAGTGACTGTCTGTAGAGCTGTCCCTTTTGGCTAAATGGATATAGTAACACATTTGAGAATTTATTTTTAGTGTAAGTGGTATAATGTTACATTCTGTTAACTTAGCTTACTGGCTACTATACTGTTCACACATGGACTACTGGCATGTACGCTACAGAACAGAACATCTACATTTCTGTGAGGCGACTATAGGGGTGCACGATTATGAAATCATGACAGATATCCGATCTCCGAATATTTGCAGCGTCACAGCTGCTGATATACTGATTTTCTGACAGATTGCGATATTACACAGACAGGCTTTTGGTTCTATAGAGCTACTAGAAAAACTTTTTAAAAACTCCCCTGCTGCCTTCAAACATTACAAATACACAACAAAACCAAAGTGACAGAGACAGGCAGACTGGCTGCACTGTGAGTACAAAGTCATTGACGGTCGCATTATTTTTGCGTCATCAATATCTGTGGAAATATGAATTAACCCTATAACACTAAACACGGGTGATTTTCACCCGGACGATTAAATCTTTGCAATTTTCATAATGTCGCTGATGTCTGAGGTGGGCGGGTCTTTCAGTACCTTCATGATGCTCAGTGACATCATAGAAAGTATATAGGTTTGTTTCATATACAGGCAGGTGTTCGGGGATAGTGTGATAGATAAAAATCCAGAACGATCCAATACACCCACAATAGATATATATATTTTTTTGTATTATTTAATTTTTGTCTTCACTGGACCTATCTCACATGTCTTAGGAATGGGTGGACCATCCCCCCGTGAAATCGATTTTTTTAAGAGTACGTACCTCAAGTTGCCATGTATTGCTATACTGCAATATATTTTAATACTATTTTAATAATATTTTTTTATGGAATATTTTATATTGGATAAAATATACCCATGTTTAGTGATGGTGTAACAAAACATATGTTTAGTGTTCTAGGGTTAATAATTGTGTGGATGTTCATGACATCCCGTATGGATTATTAATACATAAAATAGGCCCACGTACTGTATGCACCCCACACATTCTGCAAGCCAATTACGCTGTTACATGACCGAGATCATGTGTAACTAATTTGCATGAGATCGTTCCAAAATAAATCATGTTTCTGCAGATAGATTTGAGGCACGGGGTCAAAGTGAAATTGCTTTTTTCCGGGTAGAAGAACCTCAACTCATGATTAAAAGGTTGATTGGATTTTTCATTCATATAGTTTTTGCTTTTGCTTAGTAAAACAAAACAAAAAGGCCAGTTAAAAAATGAATGCTGAAAACGATATACAGTATTTGGGAATAATCGGAACATAAAAACATTCAAGCTTTCACCCATTTAGGACAGTTTTCTGAAAAAAAACTATGTTTCTATGTCAGTGGTTCTCAAACAATGTCAAAATGTAACCTGACATTTTTAATTTGCGCCACATTTTCCAGAATTTTCAAAAAATAGCAGATCAACAAGCTTAGCGCGGCACTCAGTGCCATGCTACGAGCTTGTATACTATTTTTCCACGGTATAACATAATGCTTAAAACACCAACAGGGGTTCTGAACTCCTCCAGAACGGGTTATAACCGAAGCCATTGAAATGTTGAGGCTAAACGGATTACGGTTTGATGCAGTCTTACAAAGCAAAGGCCTCATGCACTGCTTCCATGACCATGACAACAAGGCATGGAAACTGCAGTCTAAATTCTAACTGTCTGTATGACTAACTGGGTCCATTTGTCATTGTAATCCTTGTTGTCTGACTGTGATTTCACCGTGTATAGCTGTAAAAAAAAGAAAACTGTCACTTATACTTACATCACCAAAGAGTATATCTGGAGGCTGTATAGAATGCATGCTAAAGCACGGAGCTATTTACATCTAATATAAAATCTATTTTGTTTGCTTCATTATGAGGTGTTTCTTAAAACATAATGCTTAAGTAATGCATTATTTATTTAAAAAAAAACATGGCCACATTGCATTATAGACTCCACTCACCGCATCTCATGCTTTATCACATAAAGGAGTTAAGGACCCTTTAATCCCAGCTTTGTCATTTTCATTTACAATGGCAATGAAAAGTGCAGTGGAGCCACAAGCAAATCAATATTTGACTTACATGTATTTGCCATTGAGGGGGAACCGTATACATGTCTGTGTTGCTGTGTGAAATTGATTACCTAAGGTGGTGAGACGACTTTTTTTTTTTAAAGCGTTGCACAGCTAGGAGCGAGCTGAAAAATATTCCAATGCAGTGGAAAATTCTGCAAAAAAACAAAAATAATTCCATTAAGAATTGTGAAAGGGATCAGACGTCCCAATAGATCTATTCAGAAGAAGGGAAATAACGCGGTGATGATGATGATGTCCTTGGGTAAATCACTCTGTCTCTCCAACGCCGCAGGCATTTGCCCCCAAAAAGCCACAGAGACCGAATGAGGGGACATTCCTGAGGTCTTGACCTCTCTCTGTACCACGGATGGCCCCTGGAGGACATGAGAAGAGAGCAGTCCCCCTAGCTGGCATTTCACAATATGTAATACATCACATGCCATTTATGTGGTCAGCATTCCCAGTCCTGGGCCCTCCAGTCTAACACTGGACTCAGTGTCTGAGGAGAACAGGCAACATCAGTCACGCTTAAAAGGACGATTCATCATCATCATCATAGCCGTCCGTGGTCGCTCCTTGTGGACCGTTCCCACACAACACCAACAGTCTGTCTGTGCACTGCCTGTCCTTCTCCAACGCATACATTCATAATGATATGTCGAACAGTATCTGTGCACTGCCTTTCCTTCTCCAATGCATACTTTCATAATAATATGGTTGCTGTTGACCAGAAATGATACGTCCATATTTCTTTGTTAACCCATTAAAGGGGAATTCCACTCATTTTCAAAACATTTTACTATTCATATACTGTACCTTGTTGTGTGGACATAATAAAAAAGTCCCCCCCCCATTCTGTGTTTCCTAGAACTGGAGGTCTGAAAAGAAATCATTAGCATTGTGAATGACATCATCAAGATGCAATTCACAATGTTAATGATTTTACGGGGGGGACTTTTTTATTATGTCCACACAACAACTCTAAGGTAATGACATGTCGAAAATGAGTGGAATTCCCCTTTAACCCATTCTGAACGGGGACCCATTTTGGTGTTGGCATCATGTTGTGCTTTAGCTATTGAAAAATAGCAGATCTACAAGCTCATATCGCGCCACCGAGTGGCGCGCTACGAGCTTGTAGGTCTGCTATTTTTGAAAAATCGAAGAACCACTGACATTTTTAGAATCTGATCTCAGGTCAGAATGGGTTAATCAGACCAGTGTGTGTCCAGTGGAAACCTCGTATGAATCTGATCTCAGGTCAGAATGGGTTAACACATTTACCGCCATTGGCACAGTGTTTTGATTATTATTATCTTTTATTATAATGACATGCCCAAAGAAGTATATAGGGAGCGGTCAGTGTCTCATACTGTGAGTCACAAATGGCCTCATCATACCACTGGTCACGCTTCTCATCTCACCGTAAAGGGAAGACAATCTTCACCTGTGTTTTCCAGCGGACAAGTATACACTATACACGCAGACCAGTAAACTGGCATTGTATCATGCATGCATGTGAACCCATGTATCATGTCTATATAATATTATGCTCATGTCATCGTGCCAATAAAGCACACATACGGAATGCATTTCCACACACGTGTTCATGTTTATTGACTCAACACGCAGCGCCTTTCCCACGAATTAACCGCAGAGACCAATCTCTTAAATATTCTCAGCAAGTAGAGCCTGTCACTGTGCATTTATATATATGTGCACACACGCACGCAGACACACACACAGACCCGATGAACCAAGCACACCCAAGGACACCCGCAGAGTCGCAGACACACATCTCTCCTGTCGGGAAGAAACCACCTAACTCTTATATGTTAATTTTTCCGGAAATGAAAAATATGCATGTTTCAGGAAATGAAGAAAACCTTATATTTTGAAAACAAAGCAATACTGCCTCCTCAAAGTTGGTGTGGTGACTTTATATATTTTCTATTGCTTGCATGAGAGGTGTGGCGTATCCTTAGATGCATGGTTTAGCATACACAGCCCTCTTGTAGAACGGTATCGCCCGAGGCAGATATACGGTCAGGTCTGATTGATAGTACGGGCTGAGTGGCATGTGATAAACAAACTAAGTGTTTAATAAAAGCCTAAACTGATATAACCTCCTCGTAGAGAACCTTTGCTTCCAAGTGATAGAACACACGACATGGTGTCAGAAGACTACGAGCGAGCTTTTTGAGTTAAGTTTACCGATTCATATAAAACTTTAAAGAGAAGTTTGAAGACGTGAACGTGATGCATGAAGGAGAGCGTGTGGAGGGGGGCCACGAGCAGGCCGTCCACAGCAGTTCAGCGTCGGGGGAGACAACAAGCTAATATTGTACCCCCGGGACTGGGAGAGATGTATTAGGAGGTTCGAGCGGTTTCGGCAAGCCAGCAATCTTCACTCATCTTCCGAGGAGAATCAAGTAAACACTCTCATGTACTGTATGGGCGACGAAGCGGATGACGTCTTGAAAGGACTGAACCTGTCATACCATCGTCAGAGGCAATATATGACGCGGTTAAGGGACGCATTCCATGCGTTTTTCATTGTTTCCAAGAATGTGATCTATGAGAGAGCACACTTTAACAAGAGGAAGCAAGAACACAATGAAAGTGTGGATTCCTTGATGACTGCTTTGTACACATTGTCAGAACATTTGCAACTATATGGTGCTCTGAACAACGAGTTAATCAGAGACAGAATAGTGGTAGGACTAGCTGACATAAAATTGTCCGAACGCATGCAGTTTGACAAAGACCTCACGTTGGACAAGGCAATTAACATGGCAAGGCAGAGTGAAGAAATTAAGCGGCAGCAGACAAGTCTTCGCAGTGATACATGTGCTAAAGAAGCCCGCTCTGTGGATAGAGTCATATTCAAAGGCAAGCAGCAGTATCAGAAAAAAGCCAAACCCAAAAGCCTAGAAATAGTGGGACAAACACGTTAATTCAGAGAAACCTAAGAAGTGTCGCAAATGTGGCAGAAGCCCATCACACGTTCCTATAGTCAGTGCCCTGCTAATGAGATCACATGTCGCGGATGTGGGAAAAAAGGACACTATCAATGTGTGTGCCAGTCATTCAAAACAGCTAATGAGGTCCAGGAAGACTTTGAGGACGGTAGCCTATTCCTAGGGTCAGTAACAGCAGGCAAAGAAGACCCGTGGACTGTTCATTTGCTACTGAGAAACAGAAAAGTCCAATTTAAAATTGTCACTGGCGCAGATGTGACTGTTATTCCCGACTATGTGTTTAACACAGTGTACGCCGGTGACAAAACCTCACTACAAAGAGCGACTGAACCCCTGCTGGGCCCAGGTGGAGGCCCACTAGACGTGTTGGGGGCCACAGATATTGTGCTGCAGAGGGGAGAGAAGAGTACAGTAGAGGAAGTGTTTGTGATTAGGAGCCTATACAGTGCCAGTGTAAAGTTGGGCTTAGTGGCTCGTTTGGACAGCATTAGCATGCAAACCCTGAGAGACAGCTATCCAAAGCTCCGGTGCACCGGTCTAGG
Source organism: Protomyctophum parallelum (assembly GCF_964188405.1). Taxonomy (NCBI): domain Eukaryota; kingdom Metazoa; phylum Chordata; class Actinopteri; order Myctophiformes; family Myctophidae; genus Protomyctophum; species Protomyctophum parallelum. The sequence continues at coordinate 46,238,671 of NC_139702.1, forward strand.
CATGATAGAGCAGCCTTAAAAGTTAAAGCCAGATGCAGTGCCATACTCACTTAAGACTCCACGACGGATCCCCCTTCCTTTAACAGGTTCCGTCCATCCACACGTCCAAGGGAATCCAACCGACGGTTGCAATGACGTGTACACGTCCTAGCGCATCTTCAATGATATCAATGAAAGAATAATATTCTGAATTTGTATCCTTTTTTTTTTACGCTTCACTCTTCGTTCATATTAGCGTCCCGTTCACTTAGCTGTTAGCGCAGCAGAAAGAATGCCTCGTATCTGCTAATCCAGGGCGCTCTCCGTGGTTTTGATCTGATGGATATACTAAGCGCTTCATTTCTGACTTCTCATCCGCCTCTCGTTCAAAATATGAACCCTTTGGAGTATTTAGCGATATAATGGAAACGCTAGCAAAATATTTCTGGGGTTTTTCAACATGGTGGTGCAGGTGCCTAAGAAGAATACTGATCCACGTACATGTGTTGACCTTACCAAGTTGAATGAGTCAGTGCGCAGAGAAAAGTGCATCCTCCCATTTAGTAAACAGGAGATTATTTGATTTATGGTTTGTAATCTTTGCATGCTTGTTTTGGAACAACCCCTCCACACCCCTCCTGTAGAATGGTATATACGGTCAGGTCTGATTGATAGTACGGGCTGAGTGATATGTGACAAACTAAGTGTAATAAAAGCCTATACTGATATAACCTCGTAGAGAACCTTTGCTTCCAAGTGATAGAACACACGACAAGAGAAGAGGTGGTGGAGTTAGCTGCTTTAGCAGTCTGTTTGAGAGTCCAATGGAGTTAAGAGGTTTTGTCAGAAGAGCTTTTTAATACTTTCCATTGGTTCAATATGTTTTTTTAACACACACACACACACACACACACACACACACACACAGAGTCCTGTGGCGCGGCCACAGGGCGGTTTGCTGATGCACGGACCTTTTGTTTAGTGAAAGCGCAGCAGAAAGTGGGTAGCTGATGACGAGAGAACAGGAATGAAGTGACACTGACAAAAAACAAAGAGCACAAAATAGACAAAAGACTGATAATTATCCTTCTATAAATGCATCAAGTCTCTGTAAGTACGGTACTGTCTGAGTTGCGCTCTGTAATCCACGTAACTCGAGAACCGTTCGTCCCGTCAAATTCGACACACACGCTTCACCCCCCCGAGTCCGCCGGAGTTTCGCAGTCCCGCCCCCTTTCATGGCGACGAGAGGCCCGGAAAATAACTCCCCGTTCATTTTCAGAGTTGTGACAAATCATGACAATAAACACAATGTTTTGGGCCGATCAAATAATTAGAAAGAAGAAAAACAAAACAAAAGGTGTTGTATCCTGCCTTTTTTTCTTCTGTCTAATTATTTGATCGGCCCAAAACATTGTGTTTGTCATGATTTGTCACAACTCGAGTTGGCTTTGTCCGCAGCATATAAACGTCTTTAAATATATATATATTTTTAAAGTCTATGAGGAAAATGAACGGGGAATTATTTTCCGGGTCTCTCGTTGTCACGAAAGGCGGCGGGACAACAACGCTCTACATCTCCATATATGGAGCTGGCCTGTTCTGAGTCTGACATCACAATACTCCATATCTGGGCATGCTTGACACAGAACTCCATATATAGCAGGGGTGGGCAATTATTTTTTACTTTGTATTTGCAGGCTTGAGACGTTTCATTTCCCAGGTAAAAACTATGTTTTTGTTTAAGTTTCATTTCACAAAAGTTTTGTTTCATGTAAATACTAGCATTTTATTTTAACAATGAGAACATTAGCGGTAGCTCTTTTAATAGTTGTTCTTCCATGGAGGACCCTGGTGGTGCCACTTTCACAACCCACACATGGCGCACTGCTCACACTCCATTAAACAACAACGTTCTGAAAACACAATAACAAGCCAACCAGTGATGATATTGTTGAGACTTAGCACCCTGGCAGGCATTGATGTGTGCACGTTCTGCCAGATTACTTTGTGGTACAACGGTGTCGACTTGCGTGCCGAAAACAGACGATCCACAAGCTCACGGCGCATCGCCCAACCGTTCTGAACTTCAGAAGCATGCCACATTCGGGGAGCAACACCGCCTTACGATGCAGCAACACATATTCTAAGTTAACTTTATTGGCGAGGCGGGTTAAAGCGGGTTAAATAAAGCAAAAAAGCATAATGGGATTTAACTTGTCCTCCTGCGAGTAAGTTTGGTAATCATGCGCCTGCCATACCGTGTTGTGGAGCTGCATGCTTAGCTGGGCTTCATGGCTATTTGCATTCACCAACGCCGTTGTCACCAATAAATCCAAAAAGCCGACATTTTCGCATATGAGGGGGGTGAAGGAAGACAGGTTCTCAATCTCAATCACACGCAATTCACGTGCACAGTTGACGAACTTGACGTGCAGATTGGGTGCAGTGTGAGAATGCATGGGCTTCATAATTAAAGCAATGCGGTTTTAGTCCACCCATATTGTAATGAAAGTATGTTTTATTTTCTAATTATCAAGTAATCTTTCGCGGGCCGGTCAGAATCGGGCCGTGCAATGCCCAGGTCTGATATATAGGAACAAAGGGACACAGAGAGACATATACAGAAATCTCCACATATGGGCATAAAAGGGACACAGACATATGGGAGGCACGGGTACTCTGCCAGGGGTACAACGGGTACTCTGCCAGGGGTACAACGGGTACTCTGCCAGGGGTACAACGGGTACTCTGCCAGGGGTACAACGGGTACTCTGCCAGGGGTACAACGGGTACTCTGCCAGGGGTACAACGGGTACTCTGCCAGGGGTACAACGGGTACTCTGCCAGGGGTACAACGGGTACTCTGCCAGGGGTACAACGGGTACTCTGCCAGGGGTACAACGGGTACTCTGCCAGGGGTACAGCGGGTACTCTGCCAGGGGTACAACGGGTACTCTGCCAGGGGTACAACGGGTACTCTGCCAGGGGTACAGCGGGTATTGCACAGCCGGGTGGGGCATGGATCTCCAACTTCTATCATTACCGACTCGGTGCTCTACAGCCGGGCACCGGTTCTAGTCTTTCAAAACAAAAATGTACACTCGCTATATATTCTTAGCAAAATGTACCCGAGTTGTACTCGTCATCGTCATCAAGCTAGAGCTGCTATTTTTTGCCCCCAGAATAGGCATGTTAGTGTTGAAGTGGTTACACTATTGCTGTGCTATCGGATGCTATATTTCCCTGTGAAGTTTGGTTCCATCCCGTAAGTGCCGTATGGGACAATGATGAAAGGATTCCCTTCCTTGGCTGCATACACTTTAATTAGACAAAACTCGTCTCTAATAGGATTTACTACATCAGAGCAGCTCATTTTGTCCTGTCTTCTCCACAGAGATACTTTGACTAAGGTTGACGCACGCACGTACGCACGCGGTAATGGTGCAGTGGGTAGGCTGTGTGACGTGAGTCTGTTCTGTCACATCTTGTGTGAAGAAAAAAAGAAAAGAGTATCAAACACCTGCACATTACAGTAAAAGCACCACTTCACCACTTTTCAACCTATCTTCATATAATTGGTCCTCACTAATGTTCATGATAAAATACCACTTTTTTTTTCCCCCAGTGACATCATTGTTTTAAACAAGATAAAACAAATATATCATTGTGAGAACGATGGCTTCCATTTTCGCATTGCAACTTTTTCAGGAATAGAAAGCCTGCACTTTATATTACTGTTGGACGGGTTTCTGAACTGCCCACAGCCCTCCTATGAGACACATACTGGTTTCTGAACTGCCCACAGCCCTCCTATGAGACACAGGCCAGTTGCTGAACTGACCACAGCCCTCCTATGAGACACATACTGGTTTCTGAACTGCCAACAGCCCTCCTATGAGACAGTCTGGTTTCTGAACTGCCAACAGCCCTCCTATGAGACACAGACTGAGTAGAAAAACATGTTGCCATTTTATCATGATTATTAGTGAGGACCGATTGATAGGTTGAGTGTCAACTTAAGTCACAGATCAATTATTACACTTTTAAATGTTAAATTTTAAACCCGGATTGTGTGGATTGTGACTCATTGTCAATAGCAGTCAGTGTATGACACTATCATTGGAGTACATTTTTGACTGCTTTTGAAAATGAGTCATGGCCTGCATGACTCATTGTGACGTATAACGTTAATCCACTGATACTATTTTTGCATCTTAATGTCTAATACATACATACATTCTGTACAAACTGTATTATTAATATTACAGCTGCAGTCTATTGTCTATATAATCTAGATGTCTTCTAGATCAGTGCTTTTCAACCCTTTTCATATCGAGGTCCATTATTATTCATTGGGCATTTGAGCCATGGAACCACCATTTGATTTTGTCATTGTTGGATATGATTTTGTCCATAATTTGATGCTGCATGTTGGCAACAATAACAATTATTCTACATTGTCCAATGTGCAGTTCTTGTAAATTAAGTAAAGCTGATGTTTAATTAAGGATGATGACATTCTTGAGAGCATACATTTGGTTTAATTTTACGCTCTCAACAGTTAAAGATCTAATAAGGGTCCATTTGGTTATACCAACTCTCCATCATTTAGCTGCATGGGGACCACCTGGAACTCCCTCAAGGACCACTGCATGGTTGAAAACCACTGACAGATGTTTGCCTCTCCTCGAAACGTTTTTCTTTTTCCGGTTTATCTCAAGCTGTAACTGCTTTTGGGACATTTTTTGTTGATATTCTATTATTTGAAGATATAGTTGTGCCGTATTCAGAGAGGACAGTAGAGAGAATAGGAAACAGAGGGCATATAGAGGACAGCATGGGCTCTATAGCTGGAATTAAAGTCCTTATTCTACACATGTGTCCTCGTATGGTTTCATTCCTTAGAGCTTTGTTCAATGAAATGTATGTGCATATCTTTTTCTCACCTTAAAACAAAACAACAAAACAAAACGTCCCTACCGGAGCTTTACTGTATATATCTTTAAAATTTGCTTTGTCTTTGCACTAATTTTGGTATTCCAGGAGTTATGAATAATATGTATACTTTTTGATCCTCCAGAGTTTGGAGATTCCAACGTCCAACAAAACAAAACAAATAAAAGTTAACTAGCCCCGTAACTTTCTCATTGATGGGACCCATGGGTGCTGCATCGGTCACAGGGGAGTGCTGAATAGAAGACTTTTTCTATGCTTTTTCTACGTGTTTTTCCACGTCCCGACTTGCAGAGAACGTTAGAGAGGCAGGGGCTGAAAAACCCTAACTAAAAGGCCCCTTTTTAGCCCAAAATTGCGAAAATTGCTGATCAGCAATTTTCGAGGCGCACACCCCCGCACCCTTTATCTACTGGAGATGTGCTGTATATACGGCCTGGATTTCTATACAAATATAAATTATATATATATATATATATATATAATTCAACGCACAATGCTGGGTTCAAGTTCAGGAGAGTTCGTAAAATAAAAACTAGAGTAAAATGTTAGGAATGGACTAGTGGAAAGGAGGTCCAGTATCAGTCAGTTAGCACTTGGTAGCATTCTGAAAATGGCCGATCTATTTTCTAGTGTAGAATCAGTCATTACGACGGCATCATGGGCCACCAAAATACAATTTAGTCGACTAAATCAACTGTAGATATTTAGTCGACTGGAACTAGACCAACATTAAAAACATTCCCGGTGACTAAAACTAAATTAAAACTATATTTAAGAGACTATGATGACTAAAACTAAAATCTAAATGTTGTCAAAAACAACACGGGACGAGAGGCACAATGCTATGGTAAAGTGAAGGATGCTGTTATTGACATTCTTACACTAACACCATCACCACTTTAGATTGAGTTTGTGATCTCATTTATTAACACGGCTGAACCCTGGAAATGCAATCACTGCAAATAAATCATTTATGTGTCAGCCCCATGTGTGCTTCACAGTACTTAAATAAAAGAGTGGCCTACGATAAAAGAGCCAGTTGTTTTCTGTGTGAAGGGCTGGAGCAGACATACTGTAGGTCTGTTGATGTAGAACATTTTGAGACGTGATTAGACGTGCGAGTTTCTTCAGGGATCCCATCAGTGGAATAATGTAATCTAAACGTACAGACAGTGCACTGTGAAAGTGTGAAGTACATGGAATGAAATCTTTCAAACGTGTTAATGATTCAGAGCATGAATACATTGAGAGTAATGAATGAACGAATGGTTTATTTCCATCTTTTTCAGTGAGACATTACAAAAAAGTAAGCAAAACTAACTATGCCACCCCGAGAAAAAAAATATAACACACACACACACACACACATACCAGAGGTGATGCAGGCCAGATCAGACCATTATCCCGCTATACCAGAGGTGATGCAGTCCAGATCATTATCCCGCTATACCAGAGGTGATGCAGTCCAGATCAGATCATTACCCCACTATACCAGAGGTGATGCAGTCCAGATCAGATCATTACCCCACTATACCAGAGGTGATGCAGTCCAGACCATTATCCCACTGACTATACCAGAGGTGATGCAGTCCAGATCAGATCATTACCCCACTATACCAGAGGTGATGCAGTCCAGATCAGATCATTACCCCACTATACCAGAGGTGATGCAGTCCAGACCATTATCCCACTATACCAGAGGTGATGCAGTCCAGATCATTATCCCACTATACCAGAGGTGATGCAGTCCAGACCATTATCCCACTATACCAGAGGTGATGCAGTCCAGACCATTATCCCACTATACCAGAGGTGATGCAGTCCAGACCATTATCCCACTATACCAGAGGTGATGCAGTCCAGACCATTATCCCACTATACCAGAGGTGATGCAGTCCAGATCAAATCATTATCACTGCCAGACAGTGGTGGAAAAAGTACTCAATAGTTTTACTTAAGTAAAAGTATAAATACTGCAATTTAGAAGTACTTTGTTACAAGTAAAAGTACGGAATTGAAAATGTACTCGAGTAAAAATCAGCTATTTTCAAATTGCCAAAATGTAAAGCGTTGAAGTGGTTCATGTATGTTTTCTATGTGCGACGTGCGAGTTTCTTCAGGGATCCCATCAGTGGAATAATGTAATCTAAACGTACAGACAGTGCACTGTGAAAGTGTGAAGTACATGGAATGAAATCTTTCAAACGTGTTAATGATTCAGAGCATGAATACATTGAGAGTAATGAATGAACGAATGGTTTATTTCCATCTTTTTCAGTGAGACATTACAAAAAAGTAAGCAAAACTAACTATGCCACCCCGAGAAAAAAAATATAACACACACACACACACACACATACCAGAGGTGATGCAGGCCAGATCAGACCATTATCCCGCTATACCAGAGGTGATGCAGTCCAGATCATTATCCCGCTATACCAGAGGTGATGCAGTCCAGATCAGATCATTACCCCACTATACCAGAGGTGATGCAGTCCAGATCAGATCATTACCCCACTATACCAGAGGTGATGCAGTCCAGACCATTATCCCACTATACCAGAGGTGATGCAGTCCAGATCATTATCCCACTATACCAGAGGTGATGCAGTCCAGATCATTATCCCACTATACCAGAGGTGATGCAGTCCAGACCATTACCCCACTATACCAGAGGTGATGCAGTCCAGACCATTATCCCACTATACCAGAGGTGATGCAGTCCAGACCATTATCCCACTATACCAGAGGTGATGCAGTCCAGACCATTATCCCACTATACCAGAGGTGATGCAGTCCAGATCAAATCATTATCACTGCCAGACAGTGGTGGAAAAAGTACTCAATAGTTTTACTTAAGTAAAAGTATAAATACTGCAATTTAGAAGTACTTTGTTACAAGTAAAAGTACGGAATTGAAAATGTACTCGAGTAAAAATCAGCTATTTTCAAATTGCCAAAATGTAAAGCGTTGAAGTGGTTCATGTATGTTTTCTAATCAAAATTAAAATATCTGAAGTAACTCGTAACATTTTTTTTTTAAATAATTGTAGTGAAGTAAAAGTACAAACTTTGGCTCTGAGATGTGGTGGAATAGAAGTAAAAGTAGTGGAAATTGGAACTACTAAAGTAAAGTACAAATACCTCAAAATTGTACTTAAGTACAGTACTTAAGTAAAAGTACTTAGTTAATGTAATGTCCAGATCAAACCATGATTCCAGGGATTTGCAGTGGTCAGCGTGTGGCCCAAACTCACATCAAAAAGTGAGGTGGCGCTCTTATCATCATATGTCATCATACATCATATCATTCTGGCCAATGACAATGTGCATCCTCACTTTATAGGCTTCAATGTTTGTGTTTAAACGCAATGTTTGTGTTTTACACAAATACTCAAAACTGGCCATTCATTGTCAATGACATTCAATGTCTGTGTTCATACAAACACTCAAGGCATTAGTGGTGCTCAGATCGATGAGTGGCCAATTTAAAATCCGTCACCAAATCGTATACATAACAACAGTCCACCAACGAGTCCGAAACCCTATACCCAAAACCCAACCCTAACCTGACACAGTATAGTTTTAACCTGCCACGGGTTAGTTGTAACCTGTCACGGGTTAGTTTTAACCTGTAACGGGTTAGTTTTAACCTGCAACGGATTAGTTGTAACTAGCCACAGGTTAGTGTTAACCTACAACAGGTTAGTTGTAATCTGCCACGGGTTTGATTTAACCTGCCTCACAAGTCAGGAACCACAGGTTAGTTGTAACCTGCCACAGGTATGATTTAACCTGCCACGCATGTTGTGAGCTATTCCTGTTGGACTGTTGGTATAATGTCTAACCAAGGCCTCTATGCAGAACAGCCTGTTGTTGGACTGTTGGTATAATGTCTAACCAAGGCCTCTATGCAGAACAGCCTGTTGTTGGACTGTTGGTATAATGTCTAACCAAGGCCTCTATGCAGAACAGCCTGTTGGACTGTTGGTATAATGTCTAACCAAGACCTCTATGCAGAACAGCCTGTTGGACTGTTGGTATAATGTCTAACCAAGGCCTCTATGCAGAACAGCCTGTTGGACTGTTGGTATAATGTCTAACCAAGGCCTCTATGCAGAACAGCCTGTTGGACTGTTGGTATAATGTCTAACCAAGGCCTCTATGCAGAACAGCCTGTTGTTGAACTGTTGGTATAATGTCTAACCAAGGCATCTATATAGAAGTCCCTGATGCGAGCAACCACTGATACAGCAGTGTGATGACAAGAGAGAGTCAAAGTGACACCACCACGACGACAACAACAACAGCAGCAGTCTGCCATAAATAAAAGAAGATCATTGCTTCAACGTCCTTGGAGGATCACCATAGAAGCAGCTACAACAACAAACCTGACACAGATGGAGGCCGTCTGAGAAAGCCACGGTCGAGACCCATGATCCATCATCAGAGACTCTGTAGTCTGTATGTTATTCACTTCTACACAGTACGGTATATGTTAATGCTTGCCTTCCAGGAAATCACGCAGTCCCAGAAGCTTCAAATCACAAGAGCTGTCAAAACATTCATGGTATAATTGGTAAAAAGGTTTAGTTTAAGCCTATGTGCCTATATTGTATAGCCTATACACCATGCATACCAACTAGTGCAGTACCCGCTGTCAGAATACATTCATGCAGTACCCGTTATCAGTACAGAGTATTTCCAGGCCAGTCTATGTCAGTCATGTATCAGTATCTGTGATATCAATTAGTATCTCCATACAGAGATGGAGACACGCACACACACACACGGCTTGTACTTTTATGCCACTACATGTATTTGAAAACTTTAGTTACTAGTTACTTTATAGATACATATGGCCATTTGAAAATAGCCACATCTACAAGCTCACAATTTGATACATTTACATTTTACAATACATTTGAAAACTTGAAATGAGAGCATTCTGCACAAGGGGGCCATAATTACTTTTGGTACTTTAAGTACATTTTCATACCAATACTTTCACTCAAGTACATTTTGAATCCCAGTCTTTTACAAGTACTTATACATTGCAGTGTTGAATCGAGTACAACATGCGAATACCTTTCACCACCACTGCATAACATGGACAGTCATCTTCTATTCTTCAAAGCATCGTAAACAAACTAAACATCCTCATGTGGAAAAATAAGAAAAATAACCAGAAAACAACATGACAGCATCCACAGGGAACGATCCCCGTCCGTGTGCCTTAGCTGCTGACAGCCAGCCAGAAGAGTTTGGCGTGAGCTTTCCAGTCGACTAATTAAAGTCTAAACAACAAAGTGCACAAATGAAATGGGATGGATGGATGCTGTGAGTCACCAACAGAATGCTGCAGTGTCAGAGGCCGCTATATCATTTGGCGGCCATCTTAAAAAAAAGTGACCGCCATGTTGGATTTTTCGTTGGTTCGGTTTAAAAAGTTAAAGAGATGACCCGGAGGAATGTTCATGCCAAATTCCACGCTCGCATCACCAATCATCAAGTGAAAGATCGTTCCCATTATCTGCTGTATACTAATATAGGCCAGTGGTTCCCAAACTTTCTCATGTCAAGGACATTAGAAAATACATTCTCAACCCGTTTAATTTCAAGGACCCACAGTTTGACATGCATTAGTCTAAGGACCCCCCATTGAATGGCATTTCTATCTGGGACCCACACTCTCAATGTTAATTTAACTCTGAGAGTGTACAAAATGGAACCAAATGGACCCGTTTGGTTCCATTTTGTACACTCTTAAGAGTTACAGGAGGATCATAAGGGTCCATTTGGTTCCAAACTATCATTTTGATCGACCGAGAGATACAGTATATTATCATGTACAATGATTAATCAAGGCTACTCAACGTATAATGGCTCAGGGGCTAAGGGGCCACACAGCAAAAGTCCAAAAGGGCCGCAAGCTAAAAATGTCATGTTATTTTGAAACGTTTACACTTTTATTTTGTAACAGAGACTTACAGTAGTACACAACTAGGGATCCATTTTAGTCACCGCTAAACCCCTTATCCCTAAACTTATTTGCAGGGCTGCACATAAGTGGTGCGCAGGTGCGCATGCGCGGTAAAAAATTAAAATGCGCTGTCAATCAAGCGCCGGGAAGCGCTTCTGCGTACCAACAGCTGGGGCCGCCCAGAATGATTATTATGGCCAGAATACTAGAAAATGTTGTGGCGAGAGCATTTCCCACCGACTGCCACTCAAAGTGGCTACTGGCCCAATCACAGCGCGTCCTTACTCATAAGGGGGAGGATCCATGCTTCTTTCTGAGTGCTAGGAGCCTGGGAGGAGGCGGAGGGCGGTTGACAGGAAAACCTTACACAAATAGTTTCGTCTTCTCTTCTCCGTTTCAGATAGCAAACTACTGTAGTCCCCGGTGTAAAAGGTCATGCTTTGGATGCTTTGCACTCTTCCCATTTGCCGCTGTGCTTGTGTTTGTTTTCCGGCTGTTGGAGCAGCATGGTTGCTCGTGTGCGATGCCGTCTCAAAACCCGAATCCGAGGCAGAAACCATATTAGCGTCTCTCACAGCCTAGGCACCGGCCACCGACTTTTTACGGGTACTAAGGTTTTAGTTCCGACATAGTGGAGTGGGAAGAGTTTAAAGCATTGCGGACTGGCACTGCTGCTGCCCAACATGAACACCGTGTCTCGACATACTGTCCCTTATTATCGTAAAGTCGGGTAGTGTACACTGTTTATTTTTTTCACCGAGGAGCCATGTGTGTGTGTCTGACTGTCTGACTACGTACGTCGCCTCATCTAAAAACAAAAGGGAACTAGGGAAGCCTGATGTATGATTCGCCGTACGATGTGTCGCATGTTAAAAAAATAGCTGATCTGCAAGCTCACAACGTGTCGCAACACGTTGTGAGCTAGTAGATTGGTTATTTAAATACAAAATAATACAAAATCTAAATATTGCTTTGATGCTCATATCATATTATCCTTAAGTTGTTAACTTGTTTTTATTATAATATGCATTCCATAGGGCTGGACCACACATGGACCTAGATTTTAGCAAATTTATATATTTTTAATAATGAAGAGCCATTCTAGGGCTAAATCTAGAGTTGCAATACCCTCCATTGACTCCCCACTCATCCAATAAATATTGTTTTGCTATAAGTTATTCATCCCTCTTTTATCCATCCGGCGAGACGGGTCGCCGCATTTTAGGAGCACCAAGCAACTCCTCCAGGTGCTCTTCTGAGTACTAGACCAAAAAAGTTGTGTGCAGCCCTGCTTATTTGCCTTTTTTTTTTTACTATTTTGAAAAACATTTTTGAATAGTGCAACTAGCCAATCTACATTGACACGAAATGTAAAAAAAAAAATAGTAAAAAAAGGCAAAGAAGTTTTGGGTTAAGGGGTTTAGCGGTGACGAAAATGGAGCCCTATAGTCTACAAATTAAGGAAATAACACAGTAAAAAGCCACATTTCCATAGCAAAAATATACAGGTTGGGTAAATAGACGCCATGGGAATTGCATTTTTTTTAGGGAGGGAGTCCACACTTGGGTGGCAGTGCTGTAGAAGGATAATTTGCCCTTGTTTGTTTTAAAAGTGGGTGGTACCACCCAATTTCAATTGCTTAACTCTGTTTTCTACCCGGAGCCACCCTAGACAATCAAAATGGGTTGCAAAAAGATGGGTCATGGGCCCCAGACCGAGGAGTAGTCAAATTAGTTTGTTTTGGGAGGTTTGTAGCTTAATTGGTCTACAGTCTACACAGTGTCATAGGGATGTTTGAGAACCGAAAGTTCTCAAAGATAGTCAAAACATAGTCAAAGTACGCTAAAGCTACCGCTAGAGTCTTGAGAGCAGTTTTGTTGACAAACGAGGACATTCTGCCCAGAAATCATACTTTTTGGTTTACCTTTTTGATTACCCTTATTGTTGCCATGCTTTCACCTGTCAGTTTGTTGTCTAGAATACAGCCAAAATAATGTAATCTCTTCTTTTCTGGAGATAGACAGGCCTTTCCATAGCCGGCTTGGTGTAATGTTGATTTTAACTCTATTTTGTCTTTTGTTCTTGATTTGTTTTATTGACTATTGACTTGTTTTACTTTTATTGTTGTTAAAGCACTTTGTGACTGTAATTGTCTGTGAAAAATGCTCTATAAATACACTTATTTACTGACTTACTTACTTACTATAACAACAACAGAACATGATGTGTTGCACTAAATGGAGGCCTCACTGTGAAATGAACGCATTTCCACTCTGGTCCATCTCAATGAAAGAATGAATGTGACAAAGCTAACGTATTAAAGTCTGCTTTATAATGAGCTCATTAAACTATATGGAGGATCGTTTCCCACTAACCAGCCACCGCAAAGTAACATGCAGAAGTCCATAAACTTTTATGGGTTCCCACCCATTGCTTCCCCAGACATTAACCTATTTGGGACGGGAACGTTGTTGAACGCTGTTGAAAAATAGCAGATCTACAAGCTCATAGCGGCACCGAGTGCCGCGCTACGAGCTTGTAGACCTGCTATTTTTGAAAAGTCGTGAAAATGTGTGCAACACTTTGCATATGCTTTCACAGTGAACATTTTAAACTCACATCTTTGCATCTGGGGGGTCCCTGGAACTACATATTATGTCTGGGGGCTCCTTGACGTAAAATAGTTTGAGAACCACTGTCATGATTTCGAAAGTCATTTCGTAGAATCTTGGTCTCAGACCTAAATGGGTTAATTGTCAGGGTGGGTGACGAGGTGCATTACCAAGTGCAATCTAACCTTGTTAAAAAAATAAATAGATACAGAAAACAGCATCGCTGATTACTTTCAATACGAGTTGCTCCATTAAAAAGGAAGATTTATCACGGATGTGATTTGACAAGCGTCATTGTCATCTCTCGTGTCTCATACACCAATCGTTTCATTGTCTTTAATGTCCTTCATTCTGGATTTTTACTTGAATGATCACTTTACTTGACTTTAAATGACTTGAAATTACACCAATACATATTTATTTCAAAATGCATAACTTTTGCGACCTTTGCGCTTATGGCATTAGACTACTCCAGTATTCTCTAAACCCTACGGAAATCGACCCCAAATTGTAAAAGTCCAGTATTGCATTTTTAGCCGCGGGAATGAAGACTAATCTGCATCATTCACCCACATTTTCACAAACATATATTTTAAAATATCTTTAGAGCTTATTTATTGTGGGGAGGAGGCTCCACTTCCGCTTGAAATTTTTACTCATGATAGAACTTCCGTTGCTCCAGACTATGTCGGTGCCACGTGGACAGCAGTCACGTGTGTGTTTATTATTTGTTATTAGTTTTGTGTTTTATGAGTAATATATGATGTAGTATGAATATATATAGTTAATATTATAGTTATATGAGGTAACTGGTGGTATTGAGAGATATATATACAGTATATATATATATATATATATATATATATATATATATAGATGTGTGATATCATATATTAAAGATGGAGTGCCACAATTTTTGTATTTTTCCAGTTTTTTCATGTGTCTATGAGGTGACAGTACTTAATTAGACAGACTGGAGTTGTTTTTATGTGCAATTGTGTATTGACTTTGTATTTAGGGTTTCTTCCTGGAGGCTGAACCCTTGATAGTCAAACGGGCCAATGAAGTAAACAGTAATATAGTGACACCACACTATCAGCCCCTCCCCTAACCCCTCCCCCTTTATCATACAACTACAGCTGTGGGTGTGGCTTCAGTTCAGGTGGATCACCACCCATCACCTCCCACCAGGCAAACCAGGCATACTTAATGAACTGGTGGGCGTGTCCACATAAAAGCATGATTTTAACAAATACTGTACACTTTTTGGAAAAAGTTCTTCCCCCTTATATTGTAATAATACCTGATGATCATGTTTTAGGGTGGAAAAAAATGGTGGCACTCCATCTTTAAAGCTAGTCGGAAATAAATGTCAGAGCTGCAATCGACATGTGAAATAAATACTTAAACATGTAGCTAGGTGTAATATTGCTATATATATATATATGCTAGGGGGCGGCGGTGGCTCAGGGGTAGAGTGCCTGGATGGTAACCGTATAAGGTTGCCAGTTCGAACCCGGGCTCCCCCAGAGTTACTGCCGAAGTGTCCTTGAGCAAGACACTGAACCCCTAATTGCTCCCGATGTGCTAGTTGGTGCCTTGCATGGTTTCCGCTGCCATCGGTGTATGAATGCGTGTGTGTGAATGTAATGCACAATCTCTGTAAAGCGCCTTGGATAAAGGCGCTATATAAATGCACCATTTACCAATATTGGAGTCCACAGAAGTGAACCTTTCAGGCCTGTTTTCTCAACTCGCTGTTTTCTGCAAGACATTGCTCTATAAGCAATATCTCCAAAACTGGTGGGTCAAACTGAACAACCAATATGTCAATTTGAAGCTATATGATTCCCTTCCATGACTTGGAAAAAAATGAAATTTTAATAAAGTTCAATGACATTATAGCCCCGGTCAGAAACGGTCACATACTATGTGTAACCGGACGGGTTCTGCATTTGTTTAAACTCAAAAGGACAAATGAACAGTGGGGATTATATAGTGTGTGCCGTCGTTGGAGTATACTAGAGAAGAATTGTTTATTTCCGACTCCACGCCAGGGCGGCCATAGTGCGTGCCAACAGTTGTGTGGCGTGTGTCTTCAATAAGGCTGCTTTCATTTACCGTCTTGGGGAACTGTCACACTCAGTGTTACACACACATTAGTCAGGCCCCGTCCGTGGCTGCTGGGATTCCGCACCTCCATTGAATTAGACCGCTGTCTTTTTCCCCTGACCGTACCAATAAATGCTTCTAGTCCAATTGCAGTGACATATTGCTATGTCATTCTAATCGCATTGCATTTGACTTCCAAATGGCTTTCGTTCCCCGCATTCTTCTCTCATCTCTCTCTCTCTCTCTGAGTGACATTATGAAATCACTAGATCCATGCTGCACTTACTGTAAATGTGCGAGTAGAGAGAGACATGGCAGCTCAATCTCAGCTCCCACAACTCACAACTGTCTCATTATGCAACTAAACATAATGTCTACCTCGATCTCTGTCTCCCATGATCCCCACTAGTGACCTGAAAAGTATGGTCATCCGGCCAGCTAGCCAGACACATTAGTCCGTACGTCCATCTGTCCATCTATCTCAGTATCTAACATCAATCATTGCTCCATGTTTCATTAACACAAAAAATGCTGGAAACGTATCCATACGCTTTATTAATATCGAACGCCGTACGCGCGAAGCGTAACTATACGTTTTATACGTTTTTTTATTGCTTACTGTACATCAACGTCCTATGCTCCAGGACACCGAAGAAACTAACAGCGATCCTCTCCAGGAAGGTCCAATATGTGATCCGGGAGTAAAAAGCCCCTCCCTCCTGAAAAGAGGTCTGTCTGTGGCGAAGACGCTCCCTCCTCCAATGCCTCCATTACACGTATGGGTCTGCACGGCAACGGCATAGACCAACGCAGATGTCAGGGCATCTAAAATGGAGTTACCCATACTCTAGTAGTAGTCTAGTGTCTGTGAATACACTCGATTCCCCCTCCCCTCCTGTTTCTACATGGTTTCTCCCGAGGAATCTTTGTGGGGGGAGTCTCTTCTGCCCGGATCGCATTGCAGTTTGAGTTCCCCCCCCCACTGGCCCCAGGCCACACTGCGCCTTGCAATCGCCTTGCACCGCTCTCTCATTCTCGGAAAAAGATATAACGCAGTCGTGTCGATTTGCCCTCTGCCAGTATATAAACCAAGAATAATCTTCAACGATCGCCATTTCATAACGTTTTCAACACGCACACGGCACACGCCATGATCAACTAACTGCCTGGCTACGTCTTCAGTCTTCACCAGCCATCGCTATCCGTTGTGTGCATCGCCATCGCGTCTTCACTTTGTTTGTTTGGGCAAAGAAGCACGATCAGCGATGGAAAAGAGCTTTATATCCACGGCAGATAAGTAATGACGTATTATCGAAGGACCGCCATGATCAACTTACTGCCTACGTCTTCGTCAGCCAATGCAGCCATCATCGCTATCCGTTGTGTGATTGTGGATGTAGGCTATATCCACGGTATCGAGAGAGACGCCCGGCTGTGATATAGGTCTTATCACTGCAATTATAATGAATAAAAAGGCTACAATCACACAACGGATAGCGATGGCTGCATTGGCTGGTGACAACGTAGCCTCGGTCCCAGGCAGTTAGTTGATCATGGCGGTCCCTCGATAATACGTCATTACTTATCTGCCGTGGATAAAACTCTTTTCCATCGCTGCTTCTTTGCCCAAACAAAGTGAAGACGCGACAGCGTTGTCCAACAAAGCGGCCAGTTATTTGATCATCTCTCTCTCCTGTGCTTCTTTCCTCAAACATGTCCAGACATGTCAACCTCAACCACTAAACTCACCGATCCAGTAACGCATCTCACCGTTATACTATCGTTCTGAAGGCAGATATAAAAATAAACATAAATAAATTATTGTCATATACATACTACACACTGAATGAAAGCCCTAATTGTCTACTTTTAGGAGGAAAACAAATACATAATATTGATCCCATGTACAGTTTGTCAGTAGGCTATTGAATGCAGTTGTTCAGGTCCAACTATTATTCACAAAATAAGGCCTATAGCGACATGTACATATTATATACCGTATGAAACAGAAGACCCTCTGCTTTCATAAGAAAAAAACTAATACTGTAATAATAATAAAAATCACACCCCTGTGAAGTGAGCATTTCCTCATGAAGTTATCATAGCGAGTTATAAAGGTTTAAAGTCACAGAGATTGACAGGCAGATATAAACATAAATAAATTATTATCATATACATACTACACACTGAATGAAAGCCCTGAATGTCTACTTTTAGGAGGAAAACAAATATACAAATATATACAAATATAGTTTGTCAGTAATTGGCTATTGAATGCAGCTTGCGCCCACCAGAGAGGATTTCAGAAAATGCATGGACCAGAAGAACTATTATTCACAAAATAAGGCCTATAGCGACATGTACATACTATATACCGTATGAAACAGAAGACTCTCTGCTTTCATAAGAAAAATACTTCTACTGTAATAATAATGAAAATCACACCCCTGTGAAGTGAGCAGTGCAATGTTGCGCAACATTGCACTGCTCACTTCACAGGGGTGTGATTTTCATTATTATTTATAATTTATTAATTATAGCTATATATATCAGGTTCAGGTTCAGGTTTATTTGTCATTTGTATAGATACAGAGTATACATACAATGACATTTATTTTGCTCAGAGCACTCTCCGTCTTACATACGTACAAAGGACATAAACAAACATCTATAGTGCAAGAAAAGACAAAAACAGGAAAAGAAAAGTGCAAGTGAAGTGAAGTGCAATACAGTTCAAGGTCAGCTGTTCAGCAGCAGCATATATACGTTATTCATCTTGAAACACCACCCTTGACTTTAACTGGACGTCACTGTGTGTGCGTGCATGTGCGTGCATGTGCGTGTGTTTTGTGTGGCTGCTCTGTGTTGATCAGTAAATTGAATTGTCTGTAATTAGATTCCTGTCACTGTGTTTCCTTCTATTCCCCCCCACGGCTATTTATAAGACACCGTCCTGACATCTACAGCCAGACCTGCTTAAAATCCATAATAAAAAAAATGAAGGATTTTCAAAGATGATGGAAGTCAAACAATAAGTGATATCAGACTATTCCTCACTCCTCCAGGTCAGCATAGATCTACATTTATTAAATCTTGTATAGTGCTCTCATATAGGTTGGACTCTATTCTGTTTAGAGATGTCCCGATACTGTATCGGTATCTGAAAAGTATCGGTATCGGCCCTTATTTGTCATATCGGTATCTGTGAGTATGCCAGTCTAACCACTGATCCGACACAGGGGTAAGGGGTTGACACTATGGCAGGTTGGGGCATGTGGAGTTTGCTTTGGAGTTGCCCCAACTGCAAGTGCACATTATGAGTGAGAAGTCTGCTATAAACACAACACGAGCTACTGTAGATAGCTATAAACACAACACGAGCTAGATAGCTATAAACACAACACGAGATCACAACACTGGTATCGGTATTCGGTATCGGTATCGGCTAACACAGAAATTGTGGTATCGGGATCGGATCGGAAACTAAAAAAGTGTATCGGGACATCCCCAATTCTGTATAAATCAATAACTCATATTATGCCTGTGTGTGTGTGTATAGGCCTATGGTAGTCCCTGGTCAAAACAAGTTTTGGGTCTGAGAGAATAAATATGAAAGGCCCGGTATTTATTCCCAGTACCACAGGTCTATAGTAGACCGTCGGTGTCTACGAGTGTGTGTGTCAACTATCTTTAGCATAGGAGACTGTTCCTGAAATGGGAGCAGAACCGCCCCCCCCCCCCCCCCCCGCCCCCCCCCCCAGATGGCAGACACGTACAGGGACACGTACAGGGTGCTGTGGGGAATGGGGGCCACCCAGGGGACTTTGGCTCTCCTCCCCCCCCCCCCCCCCCCCCCCCTTGTCCAAGGGGGCTTGGCTCTATAGACACTGGGAGGATGCTGTGGGGAATGCAGGCAGTGTATAAGCCCATCCATCACAACCCGTATTACTACCGCGTGTGTGTGTGTGTGTGTGTGTGTGTGTGTCCGTGCAGCAGGTTTTCTGGAATCTGAAATATACAGTATATATTTTTTTTGTTCTTTCAATTTTCAAAGGATTGTTGCAAAATGAAAATGCATACATTTTGCACGACAATATACGGACAAGTTCACCTAATCACTGACACTGATCTATAGACATGCAGGGAGAGAGAGAGAGAGAGAGAGAGAGAGAGAGAGAGAGAGTAGAGAGAGAGAGAGAGAGAGAGAGAGAGAGAGAGAGAGAGAGAGAGAGAGAGCGAGAGAGAGAGCGAGGAGAGAGAGCGAGAGAGAGAGAGAGACAGAAAACCAGACAGAGCGGCAGACATAGATGATAGAGTGGTATGAGCTGAGAAAGAGAGAGAGAGCGGTCCAACAATAATTCCCACACTCTGAAATGCATCTCAGTTATTTTTTATTCATTGTATCATTGTCTAATACCCATGTGGGTGAGTGCCATGCCGTCATATCGTCTCACTGTACCGAGGCGGATCTGGGGTGCAGATACCCCGTCCTCAATATTTTATTACATTCCAATGAAAGGATCCATGGCTTCATGCTCAAATAAGCCTGCATCGCTAAGCCCTGAGAGAGAATGTGCTTATGTTATAACACAGCAGCCACCGAGCGAAAATACAGAAGAGAAGAGAAAAAAAGCTACTTTTGAGAGGAAGAGAGAGCCTCGAGTCGGAATACAGAGAGCAGTTTATATGGCGAAGGGATCGAGGCGGTGGATTCACAGTCCACAACAAACAAGACGAGGCACAAGGGTGGACATTAGGCTCAGAGGAAAGCAAGCTAGGCGTTGAAAAGGTTTGCGTTTGTGTGCAACAAGAGGACGGAGACTGTATTAGAGGATGCTGCCAGACCATTATTTGTGTATTTCTCCCTATCTCGCTCTATTGTACCTGTTTTCTGATGTGTACTTTGTTTGTTTGTGGACTTTGGTCTGTCGCTCAGCTATAGTCTATACACAAAGCCGGGGGTTCAAACCGATAAACCTTCCAGTTCTCAGACGGCCAATCTACCTCCTCCTAAATCACTGTGTGCCAGGCAGGCAGGCAGGCAGCACGGCCACAAAATATATAAATAAAGATAAAGCCAGATAAACGGCCAAAAACACGACCACACCATTGTGTTTCCACTGATCCCTCTTTAGCAAAATAATAATAACTATAGACGATAATCTCACAATTCCTGCCGTGGAGTTGCAGCTCAACCAGGATGCTGCAGGCAGATGGAGCCAGAGACACTTGGTAAATGGTGCATTTATATAAAGGGAAATGGTGCGTTTATCCAAGGCAGCTTTACATAAATTGTGCACTATATTCACACACACATTCATACACCTTATAGACTGTGCATTATATTCACCCGTGACCGCAGTGCGACATGTTTTAAGCTTGTAGATCGGCTATTTTTTGCTATATTTGAATTGCAAGTTATGTTTTGCTACTTTCAAATTGGAATCCTTGAAAATGCATTTCAAATGCATTTAGTTAGGCTATAGGTAGGCCTCTGTTTACTTTGTTAACATAATTGAATTGGACATAAAAAAGCCAGTAACATTTGAATACTAGTAATTAGCTGAAATCATATCATATATCAGTATTCTGATATTAACCTGCGGGCGCATTAAGTGATGGGTTGCCGCCGCATATGTGGCCCGCGGGCCGCCAGTTGCCCATGCATGCTGTTCTGTACACCATACTGTACATCAGACCGTACGGAGTCAGCGTTCATGTAATTCTCTAACCGAGGCAGACATACATTACGGTTAGATAAAGCATCCGAGAGACGTTGAGGTCAACAAACATGTTTGTCTGAGAGGTTTGACGCCAACCTCTGGTCAACCCGGCTTGTTTTTAAGTGTGCTCTATAAATAAAATGGACTCAAAGCGTGTCAGATTACCACCTCACTGCTGGCCAGATGCCGCTGTGGAGAGCAAGGTTAAGAGGGCTTTACGGCTGTACAATGGACGCACAACAATTACGTAAGATGTCTACAAGTAGTAATGCAACGCTCTATAAGATATATAAGGCAGATCATGCAGGGCAAGATATAGTCAATAAATACTCCACACTCCCATCGCTGACATGTCCAGCCAGATGATTTACAGTGGTGGAAATAAGTATTTAAGTACTGTACCAAAGAAAGAAAGAAAGAAAGAAAGAAAGAAAGAAAGAAAGATTGAGTGAATTGAAAGGGCGAAAACATGTTTTCTCCAGTTAATTGTGCTTGACTTCCTGTCGTGAGTCTGTGTTCTTTTTCTCAGCACTTATCTATTTTCATCAAATCTCATTCTAAGTCGACCCACATATAAAAAGGCATGGTTGGGACGGCTTCCCGTTCATAATTGCACAGTTATCCCATGCGATGTACAGATAAAGGCTGTCTAATCATCTTTATTTTATTTTTTTCCTCCACATTATGCTAATGCCACGCAGCGCATTATGGGATGGTGATAACATTCCTGGTAAGCCTCAGTAATCCGGCCTAGCGCTAAATGATTGCCTTTGTCTGTTTTGGAGAAAGTGGACCATGCCATGTGGGTCAAGCAAGCTCACCTCGAACGCTCTCTCTCTCTCCCTCTGACACACAGACACACACACACACACACACACACACACACACACACACACACACACACACACACACACACACACACACACACACACACACACACACACACACACACACACACACACACACACACACACACACACACACACACACACACACACACACACACACACACACACACACACACACACACACACACACACACACACACACACACACACACGATTTCTAGGTAGCCAAGCTGTGAATGACATTTCATGGCATGTCTTGTTATTTTAACAAGGGAAAACTGCTCAGGTGGCGCTTACCAGCAGCGGTCTGTGTATACCAGTGGTTGGGAACAGACCAGAATATATCCATTTGTTCACTCTAAGATCATCTGAACAACATCATAATATGTTGCACTGATACAAAAACACAAAACATGCCATTTATTTCCTCACAGGCACTCATACTCACACATATATCACTCACACTGTGTTTGTCCAGCAGTGAAGCGGACAGCACACTGCAGCAGTAATAATGGCTGACAGGGACCCAGGGCTGATGTGTTCTACCAGAGAGACTTCTCCTTTCCCCCCAAAACCTCCCCATGGGACCCAGGGCTTATGTGTTCTACCAGAGAGACTTCTCCTTTCCCCAAAAAACCTCCCCATGGGACCCAAGGGCTTGTGTCCTGAGACCTCTCCTTTCCCCCAAAAACCTCCCCATGGGACCCAGGGCTTATGTGTTCTACCAGAGAGACCTCTCCTTTCCCCCCAAAACCTCCCCATGGGACCCAGGGCTTATGTATTCTACCAGAGAGACTTCTCCTTTCCCCCCAAAAACCTCCCCATGGGACCCAAGGGCTTGTGTCCTGAGACCTCTCCTTTCCCCCCAAAACCTCCCCATGGGACCCAGGGGAGAAGGGAAGCAAGCTAACTGTACCTGCATGTCCTGTGTATTTATACTGTAGTGTATGTTATGTTGCAGCTATGTGTCTTTAGTACTGTGTACTTGCACTGCTGTAACGTTGTAGTTGTATGTATAGGACCCACTCTAAAACGAGATGCTGCATCTCAAGGGGCCGGCCATCCTCTCAATAAAATTCAGACAAAAATGCTTCCCATGCAGCCAACACGTCTGCTGTTCCGTTACTGTGGATGTGTTACTAAGAAGCACCTGTACACAGCGGGTTCATATTCTATAGGCTGTGCAGCACTTTTTTTTTTTTTTTTTTACAGCTTGGCAACAAGCTGTCAATAAACAGACCACTGCAACTATAGTTGTTCTCCCTATTGGATAAAGGCCAGCCAATGAGGGGTCGCCGATTGCTTCCCCTACTCTGAACCAAAGCTCCCAGAAAGAACCGCCGGCAGAACAGAGAAGCTGCTGCCGCATGGTCTGCAGCAGCGGTCTGTGTACCAGTGGTTGGGAACAGATCTGTCGTAACGGACCCGGCCGGGAATATATCCATTTGTTCACTCTAAGATCATCTGAACAACATCATAATATGTTGCACTGATACAAAAAAACACGCAATTCCCTCACAGGCGCTCATACTCACACGTCTTTTATCGTTATCATCTTTCTTTCAAAACTCAACAATTACTCACTCGGCTCTTAGAAGAGAGCCTGGAGACCTGTCTGTGCAAGTAGATTCTATTTCGCTCTTCTGTTCCCTTCTAAATGTTAGCCCAATATATAGCCCAAAATACTGTCTATTAAAAGTAGTTGTGTGTGTGTGTGTGCGCGCGCGTGCGTGCGTGCCTGTGTGAGTTTCCACTAAATCACATACTGACGACGTAAAATGTACACTATGACGTAACATTATCCATTCATTGTCAATGTGAATTTAATGTTTGTGTATAGGACAAAGTTTGTGGACGCACCGCACACACACACACACACACACACACACACACACACACCAAAAAGAAAGCATATATCTCAGGCAGTCAGATAGTCCCCCCCACCCCCCCCACCCAGTTCCCAGGCAAAGGGAGCAGCATTGCTGGAGACCTTGGCAATGCCTGAGCAGATGAATTTCTTGTGCTTTGGTAAACATTAGACTGCCACTGCACAATATCGATCTCTCTCTCTCTCTCTCTCTCTGTGTGCACTGATTTGATGTCTCTGATGGCTGAGCCATGCATTCAGCCCACAGACTATGTGGGGGCCGTGCTGTGGTGGGCTCGCATGGACCGCAAGACTGCGACATCAGCAAGAAACAAACAAGAGGCCCCCACAGAGATACAGCGCATATAATACTGGACCACGGAAAGCAGAGAAACCAAGGCAGGCAGGTTGCCTAGCTGCCAGCCGGCCAACTGGGAAAGGATGAGATGCGGGGGCGGACTGTTTAACGCACGGGTAGAAGAAGCGATGGCTGCATGGCGGGGGAAGCTTGCTTATATATGTATGACCATCGGTGGATGTGACTTAGATGATATATAGGGTAGCATAGCGCTTGTTCTCAGCAGTGGGGAGGGGGGTCTCCATGCAGAGAAAAAGAAGTTCACGTTGTGTGGGTGTTATTGAGGTCATAAAACATAAAAGAAGTGAAGTGAGGGTCGCTATTATCATTATACATCATCATACATCATCTCATGAACAACTGAATTTATGTGACTGTGAAAACCGGGAGGTATAATGTTCCATTACTCCCTCACGTTGCCTCGTCTGATCTCTCTTTAGAAGGGGATGCAGATTTAAGACATGCACCGATGGACCGACATGCAGAAACAACGGTTGGACATGTGGTCCAACATTCGCTGCTCCCGTGCTTGTGGTTAGGGTTTGAGGTAGGTTGACGTTCTAATGACAGTCGGACCAATAGTATGTCGGAACTGAAGTCTGAAAGTCCTCTAAAAGTGTTAATCTTCTCAATGAGATGCTTGGTTAAGTCAGAAATTAGGACAGAAATATCTACATTCTGATGAAAACCATGGACAGCGCTGTAGATTCATAGATATGAGCAAACATTTATGCAGCCCGTAAACAAGGAACTGAACGGCTTTGCATGCGCAATACATGTCTAGGAGCGCTGCCCCAGGTCTAGGAGCGCTGCCCCAGGTGTCGCCTATAGCAACAATACATGTCTAGGAGCGCTGCCCCAGGTCTAGGAGCGCTGCCCCAGGTCTAGGAGCGCTGCCCCAGGTCTAGGAGCGCTGCCGCTGCCCCAGGTCTAGGAGCGCTGCCCCAGGTCTAGGAGCGCTGCCGCTGCCCCAGGTCTAGGAGCGCTGCCCCAGGTCTAGGAGCGCTGCCGCTGCCCCAGGTCTAGGAGCGCTGCCCCAGGTCTAGGAGCGCTGCCGCTGCCCCAGGTCTAGGAGCGCTGCCGCTGCCCCAGGTCTAGGAGCGCTGCCCCAGGCGTCGCCTATAGCAACGGGAGCTGTCAAAAAATAGCGATCCCGTTTTATATGATTAAAAAAATACTAAAAACTATACACGGCCAAGGCACATCCCCGGTTTGACTAGAGAAGACGTTTATGAACAGTTTTTTTTTTTTGCATCATAGGTGTTTTAACATTCAGAAGAGCACTCACAATGCTGTTGGCTCTCAGTCCATTTTGGCAGTGCAAAGCGCATAGAGGTCGGTCCGCCGAGACAAAGTATATATGTGAGGACGTCAGAGAAAATGGGGGAGGGGGGGGGGATACCACAGGAGGTTGCAAGAAGACAAGGCGGCCATGCCTCAGCTGTTGATCCTCTGCCATGCATCCATATTCCCTCTGCCATGCTTCCATATTACCCCTGCCAGCTGCTGGGTCGGGGGTTGTTTTGCTTCGGGAGCAAGCGGTGGGACCCACTAACGCTGGGAGAGATCAGTGTGGGGGTGTCATTATGCCATTGAGACCCGAGACCAAATTCTCAAAAAGAAAAGGCCGTCCAAATCCTGACAGTTTTCTGAATAAAAATGTCAGACGTTTTCATGTCAAAGAACCACAGAATGATCTGTATTTGGCCGCCGACCCCCCATCTGAAAATATGTTGTTCCAGAGACCCCCCCCCCCCCCCCCCCCCCCAAGAAGCAAATATTTGAGTTAAAAAAGTTCGCTCTGAAAGAATATATATTCAAAGATTTGCACCACATATATCACGATTCTTCTAAAATAGCAGATGTTACAAGCTTGTACATCTGCTACTTTTCAACAAGATAATGGTTAAAAGCTTTGAGGTGACACAGATGTGTCCTCAGGTGTAAATGGGTTATTAGGAGGCATGGCAACCACTCTAACCAGGCACTGTATGGCAGCAGCATTAGTAGGCCATCTGACGGTGTGTTCCCCGCAGGAGACGGCAGCCTGGAAGCTTCAGAGCTTTAGAGAGCTTGGAATTTGTCCTGCGCCGTTCTGAGTCACTCAGTAATTAACCGTGGCTTCTTGAGGGCCTTCGTGTGCCCTGACCAAATGATTCGTTTTGTTTCCACGACGGCAGGAGTCAACGGGGGGAAAAGCTCCAGAGATGGGAGATTTAGACTTCTATTAAAAAATGAAAGTTCCAGAGGTCCTGACTGTCCTAATAGTGCATTTGAGAGTGTCCCGTCTTTTCGTGATGTAACGTCCTGTCTCGAGCTGGAGATGTTATGGTTTTCACTTTCACTGGCTCTGAGAAAAAACGTTTACGAGACGTGCAGACCCCCGTTTTGACAACACACACACACACACACACACACACACACACACACACACACACACACACACACACACACACACACACACCTATGATTGATTAAAATTATGTTTTTAACCATGTAGCACGTTTGCATGTTTGCAATCAAAATACAATACATTATTATTCTACCGCAACACACACCCACTGCATAGTGTGCCATGCCTATATGCTTCCACCAACACCGAACCACAACATAAACTAAACAATCGGCACAGGTCTCCACCAGGGCAGGTCAGGTTGTGGCCTCATGGTGGCGCTATAACAGGCTGTTGAGGAAGATTTGGGCCGGAGGTTCGTGTTGGAGGGATGCAGGTACAATGTTTTTCCATGTGTGCATACATAAGTTGTATACAGATCGATGCAGTTATAGCTAAAAACAGGAATTGGCCTGTTATAGCGCCACCGTGAGGCTGATTTTGAGGAAAAAATTGTGGCATGTCGTCCTCGGCCTAGTGAAAATGTGCGTGTATAATTTAACGGAAATTGCACACTGTTTGTGATTTGTGGCCTTTTTTCGAAATGGACGAATCGTGTGAGCTTTGGAAGCCAATCTTAGCCAATCAGGATGGAAGATGGGAAATGGTGACGCTCCGTGTTGATCACATGACTATGGAGATAGTGTATACCGATTTGCGTGAAATTTGGATAAAATCTGAAGGAGTAATAATAGAAAATGTTTTACATATGTCGGCCTCCTGGTGGCGCTATAAAGAGCAGATGTGAAAAATTCCAGGCAAAGGTTTTTCCTTGGCCTCTAGGGAGTTGGCATACAAAGTTATCGTGCAGTTAGAGGTAAAAAACACTTTTCGGCCAGTTATAGCGCCACCTTGAGTCTGAGTTGAAATTGTTCATGTGGCATTTCGTCCTCGGCCTAGTGGGAATGTGGGTGCACAATTTCACGGAAATCACGCGATGTGTTCATGATTTGCAGCATTTTGTTTGAAACTGAGCACTCCTGTGAACTTTGGAAGCCAATCTTAACCAATCAGGATGGAGTCTGAGAAATCTGAAAGACCGGTTTCGTTGAATGGCTCTAGAGAGACTGTGTACCAATTTGCGTGATGTTTGGACAAAATCTGTACGTGTACTGTGCAAAAACTTGTTTTGCACAAAGCGGCCTCCTGGTGGCGCTATAACAGGCCGTTCTGGAAAGTTTGGGGCAGAGGTTCATTGTTGGCATCCAGGGAGTGTGTGTGCAAAATGTGGCATCGAGCGGGTTAACGGTGGCCGAGATTAGCTGCTCACGGACACACGGACGGACGGACACACGGACGGACGGACGGACGGACGGACGGACGGACACACGGACGGACGGAGTGCAAAACATACTCTCCCCACATGCCTTCGGCCTGGTGGAGACAAAAACAAAATGTATATATATACATTTTTAATATATATATTTTTTTATATCCCAGACTGTTTTCCAACTGTCCTTGGGATTGTGGGTGGGGGGTGGGTGGGATAAGAGATTGAGCTTTTTTTTCTTTTTTCTGACTCAGTGGTCTTTTGCTTATATGTAACAGACTACACTTGACCACTGAAGGCTGTACTCTTGAGTGAATTTTGTTTGTTTGTTTGTTTTTCTAAGACCCTGTGACTCGATGACATGCATATATACTTGCCCCTGGGCTTATGTTATAAAACCTGAATACAAAAGATTTTGAAAAGAATAGGAAGTGTCCCCAGCTGATGCCTGCCTGAGATCCAACCGCCCGGCCCTGTAATCGTTTCTCAAGTATTCTCATTGTCGGTACATGAACATCCGCGTTAGACTGTCGTCTCTGTCTCTCATAGACATGCAGGAAGAACAAGTCCAAGGGTAGAGATGAAAACACTTCCTTAAAGGTGCAGTGAAATGAAAAAGACGTTTTTCACACTTT
Source organism: Protomyctophum parallelum (assembly GCF_964188405.1). Taxonomy (NCBI): domain Eukaryota; kingdom Metazoa; phylum Chordata; class Actinopteri; order Myctophiformes; family Myctophidae; genus Protomyctophum; species Protomyctophum parallelum. The sequence continues at coordinate 46,267,410 of NC_139702.1, forward strand.
TAGACCATATCCGTGGTCATTATATGGGCATACCCAACAATGGATGCCAAAAAAATGTGAAAATTCTCATTTCTGTGTGTTTTTATATCAAAGGTCCATAAAAACAATTGCATTATTTATTTATTAAAACGAAAACGTGCTGCGTGATGACGTGTAGAGATACACATCGATAAAAGCCAATAACAATGAAGCTCACCCGTTTAATTTCCCATATTTGCGCGTCCGTCCATCACAGCTGCTACTGATTACAGAATACTCATACAGATAACATCCAGACAGTGTATTACTCGCTTTCAACTTAATCATCACGCTAGAATATGTATCTGAAAACATTATATGGAAGAAATAAGCCACATAACAGTAAACTGGTTGTGCTGGCCGACCATATGATTTATAAACAAACAACACCACGCTGTTGCGCCTAGCATAGCTACCGTCCCTAGCTACCGTCCCATCGCCTGAAGGGATGTGACGCTCTGATTGGTTCAGAAACTTCAGACCGGTGTTTCATGTTGAAACACCATTTTCATGTTGTTCACCATTTCCGTTTCACTGCGCCTTTAAAAGCGAACACAAACTATAAATCAGCTTACCGTATGAACCCGGCGGTTTGAACAGACAGTTTGCCATGAATTGATAAGACAGTCAAATATTTGCCGTGGCATCGTCGTGTACTCGTGGAATTAATCTCATTTTCAAAGTGACCTCAAAGTGATATCCGTATAAGACTAAAGCAGGGATAGAAAAAGCAGCGCCATGTTCATACGCTTCATAGTCATGTGCTTACCATACGGTGCTATACGTGATTTAATGGATATAATGTGGCTAGAGATCAGCCTTGATGGGCCGTCTTGAGTTTTGCCTTGAATTTGATTGTGTTGTGACTAAGTACGAGGAAAAATATGAGTAACAATAACAATAATGATATCAATGTGATTTATTTGGTCTAATGAAGCCCAGTCAAACAGTGTCATGGCAGTCTGCCATGAACCAATGACACTTTCATAGAGATTAATTCATGGTCCAATATTGTAACGGGGTCATCTAACAATGCATGATAGTATAAAATAATAAATAATAATAAACAAACAGAGAAACTGTAACAAGGCCTGTGTATACTTTTGAGCATGTGTGCAAGAATGCATGCATGTTCGTTGGCGTGGGGGACCAAATTAAGCCCTATATGTCAGCGTGAGTTTAACACTCAAAGCACGCAAAAACAAAATAGCACCTCAGACGGAAACCACGATAGTACAGCGTTGCATTTACAGTATTTAGCTAGACACAAGGCTTCTGCTCATACATAATCGTACAACATGTTTAATACTGTATATCAGACTTACTCCTGCTAAATAATTCTCAATGTATGCCTGTGACACGTGGAGAAAATTATCTGGAGAGCAAGGTGTGCTTTAATACGTAGATTTGCGCCGGTGTGTCGCTCACGCGTAGAGAATAGCCGGTGTTCCATACATGGGGACACGATGCGCAGCGGCGCCGTGTAAATCAGGGCATTACGAGGAACGCTTATGTTTAAACCATCACCTCACATCTTGCTCGTTCACTCTGCACGTGTGTGCGTGTGTCCGTGCGTGTGTCCGTGCGTGTGTCTGTGCGTGCGTACGTGCGTGCGCCACTGTTGCCATGGGACGAGGGTAATCAGAGCATAATGAGCTCCCATCAGGCTGATCTGCAGGGAGGGGCGTTGAGACTGCCTGCCTGCCAGCCAGCCAGCCCCCCAGCCTGCCTTGCCAGCCCGGTGGTGGCTTTTTGACTCCTGTCACAGCATAAGTGCAATCCTTTCTCTCTAACCTTGACGTGTTCGAGATGACCAGCTGTTGTGTGATCATTTTAACGGCTCCGAGTCTGAATTGCTGCACACTGTTGCACTCTGAGAGCCCTATAGCTCCTCCTTGGAATGGGAAAAGGCATGATTGCTGTTACACTCGCAGCAGTGGTCCAGGGACCCACAGGTGGTCTCCAGTTATGGAGAGTTGGTAACCAAATGGAAAGGAAGGGATGTCTGTTGTACATGTACTGTTGGTACAACGTTTCGACCTGTGTGGGTCTTCGTCAGGCATGAGTACAAAACATCAAGTAGGCGTGTTATATGGGCGCATTTGGGCAGGTCAACAAGGAACAAGCTCTGTTGCAATGAGGGAAATCAAGCAAGACACGCCCACCGCATCTGAAAGGATATGGCTGCAATCAGCATGAAGGGCATATCAAGCTAAGGACTCTAATTACATTGTAAATAGTGGCACTAAGTCCAACTCTTTAGAACACAATAGAAAAGTATAGAGGTGCAGACTAAATGAACAGTACTGTATGCTGCAAACCAGTAAAAACATTGCAAATGAAAGAAAAATACTGCCTACAAAAGGAGACCATAATACCAAGCAAATGGACCCTTATATATATTTAACTATTGAGAGAATGTAAAATGAAAGGCTCTCAATAGTTACATTATTGAGGGGCGTCAGCCCCTCCTACAGCTTCTCGTGAAAGGATAATTTACGTATGTGTGTCATATCGACTTGTTATGTCATGATGATGTACGATTATAAGAGCGCCTCTCACTTCACACCGGTGTGATTTTTGCTAAACATCTGCATTACTTAACCCAAACTACGCCCATAACTGTGATATAATTCACGCTAGCATTTCCCCCCGTTCAGCTCTTATTTTGAAAAGCGACATTTCCAGACTTCCGGTCGTGATCTTATATTAGGAGGTTGGACGATGCGTGGTCACGTCCCGTTTATCAAAACGGAGCCAACCGAGTCTGCTCTGGGCCGTGGAATAAACCTTGTTTTGACCAAAAATGCCATCTGGGACAAGGAATAGGAGATAGAGGCGATTGAAAGAAACAGTCAGATAGGGTGGATGTTTATGGGCAAGACGATCAAGATGGCGTGATGCAGTGTTATGACAACAGCAGCTAGCAACCCGGTGCTGACGCGAGTAGCATTATGACTCGATCAATCAAAAGCACTATAAAACACCAATTGCCGGACTTCAATGGCAATGGCGTGGAGCGTGGCATTTATTAATTGCCTCTTATGGTACCAACATCAACAAGCATGGAATTGTGGATGCAATCTTATCAAACGACACTAACAAATATATTCTTTAGCTTTGGGTCTGAGAGGCAAAATGTCATCAAATGGTGGTTTCTGTGGCTCAAATGCCAAATAAATAATGGACGTTAACATAGGGGTGAAAACCACTGCACTACGGCAGTACATTTAACAGCTAAACAGTCTCTCCGTTTGTCCATTTGTGTTCATTATATCTTCCGAAATCAGCTTTCCCTCCGCTCTAGTAGTGGACGTTTTTATACAGCGTTTCCATTGGTCAGGCAGGGAAATGTGGTTAATGACCTGTGGCGTTTTAATTAATTCAATCACTTCTCCCCGGCTAAATTCCTCTTGACAATGTTGACCACTAAATGATATAATTGCTTGTAATTCCATCCTCTATGTCTTACAGTGCCACTGCAGGTGCTTTGATGTGAGTGGCTATGCGGGTACAGAGGGGGATATTTTTTGTCGTTGCAATACATTTGAAGGCTGTGGACTGTCTGGACTCTTGCCACGTTGCAGTGAAGTAGTTTATACCAGTGCATGGCTACTTTTTCAGGTCAAGGACCCCCAAATTGACACTAAATGAGCCCCGCAGACCAACCATTTGAAGAGATATGCCAGGGACCCCCATAAGAGAAGATTTTTACGGAGCTAGTAGTGATTCTCAATCCGTTCATTTTCAAGGACCCCCATGTTTGACATGCATTAGTCTACGGACCCCCATTTAATGGCATCTCTATCTCCGAGACCTCAATTTATATTGTAAAATCAATGTTATATAATTTAACTCTGAGAGTGTACAAATGGACCCATTTGGTTCCATTTGTACACTCTCAGAGTTACAGACCCTTAAGGGTCCATTTGGTTCCTAACTATCACTTAGCTGGGGACCCCCTGGAACTCCCTCAAGGACCCCTAGGGGAACCGCTGGTTGATTCATCACATTTTGATGCACACACTTTGATTCCTCTGAAGGCTGTGTGTGTGTGTGTGTGTGTGTGTGTGTGTGTGTGTGTGTGTGTGTGTGTGTGTGTGTGTGTGTGTGTGTGTGTGTGTGTGTGTGTGTGTGTGTGTATATCTATGACATCGAGCCAGCTCGAGGACTGTTTGTTCATAAAGACGAGGCTTAGAAGTTTAACCCGTTCAGGACGGAAACCCCTTTTGGTGTTTTAAAAGGATTATGTTATACTTTAGCAATTGATACATAGCAGATCTACAAGCTCATAGCACGGCACTGAGTGCCACTCTACGAGCTTGTATATCTGCTATTTGTTTTTTTATTGTGAAAATGTGGTGCAAAACTTTGAATATATATTCTTTGAGAGCGAACGATTTTGCTTCTGGGTCCCTGGAACTACATATTTTCAGATGGAGGTCGATACAGGCCAATTGCATCTATTGTTGGGGGTCCTTGACGTGAAAATGTTTGTTAACCACTGACACAGAAACAGAGGTTGTTCCGAAAACCGTCTGGATTTAGAAGGCATTTGTAGAATCATCCTCATGGCCTAAAACGGGTTAAAGGCAGCGAGAGTATATTGCATTTCACTACATTGTGTACAAAGTCCCATGTTTTTGGGGCGGGGCCCAGTAAAGCTGTCTATCTCTTGTCAGCCAAGAAGGGGCTTTGCGTTGCGGGCCCATAAATCACCATCACAGTCGTATAGAGTGAATGATGGGTGCACTGCTAGACGCAACAAATCATCGCAGAGCGAGCGGCTTCTGTGAGAGAAGATGTAAACAGGCCCCTGATTTGGTATGCAAGCCGCGCGGCGCACACGGATGACAGGCTGTTGAAGGAAGAGAGGGCGGGGAACAGATCTGGGGATTTGGAGCAACACTCGTTGATGTGTTGCTGCTGCATGGAACGACAAATCCATAATGCACTGAGTCTCACATTACACACCGCCGTGGGTTTTTTTCTTTTTTGTGATGTGGCAGTTACTTAAATGTCATCATTTTATTATTCGTGGCATGTCCCAGGAATGAAAAGTGGGCTGTGTTTTTTGAGCCCGTCCAGCAACTATTTGGGGAGAAACTTGAAGTAAATATTGAAAAAGAAAAGGTTGGTGATACGTGTGGTTACGTCTGTCTGTCTGTGTATATATGTGAAAGAACGGGCATCATGTCTGTCTGCTTCGCGCCAGTGTTGTCTTTGTCAGCACATTTAGATTTTAGTTTTAGTCAAAGTCTCTTGAATAGTTTTCATTTAGTTTTAGTGGAATGTGGAATGTTTTAGCGTTAAGTCTATAGACTAACTATAGTTTTAGTAGACTAAAAACGTTAATATACAGGTATACGGCAACCTTCCCCGTGTTCCTTCACTAGTCCGATCCAGAAGAACACAGTTTGCCGGCCACTGCTACAGAGCTGACACTGAGGTAATATCTTCCCTTCTTCTTTGGAGTCCTGCCTCAAAGCAGACCAGAGGTAGACTGTCGTTCCCTGATGCCATCGCTATAGGGACACAGGCATCAGTAAGCAGGAGCTGGGGATGGCAATGAAGGACCGGGAAGTCTGGCGTGTTATTGTGGTGAAAGGTCCGACCAGGAGACTGTCGATTCCGATGTTTGAGCCGTACCATCCTGGAGATCGAGACATATCCAACGACTTTCCCTGCTCCAACCCTTTCACACCGCTACAGGAGCGTGCATTCACGGCTTGTCAGCCAAAGAGCCAGCGTTGTTCCAGCACGCGATCCCGTCCGATAAAACGCCCTGGTCCCAGTCAGAACTCATCCTCCAGCTCCTCGACCCTCACCTCGACCCCCAAAAGAAGCATGGGTCGCGGGGGGAAACGGCGTCGCCTCGCAATCCCCACGGGAAACCCCCCCGTTCCTGCCCATCCACATCCAGCGCGTGTAGTAAACAACACTACACATGGCCACTTGTCACCGCCCCCTCTGCATTCAATGAGCTCAGCTGTGCCGGATCTCTATGAAACAAGGTCAGAAGCGTCCATATCACTATACACCAGCAATCCCCGCACCAACCCCACCTCCCAGCCCCTCTATCTACTTGTGGGAGACAGCATTGTCCGTAATCTAACCATTCCACGCTGTATAATCAGCTCTTTCTCTGGTGCAAATATTTTAGATCTCCTCCCCCACATTCCAAACATTCTCAAGCAGCACCCCTCCATCCACACAGTCATCCTAAGTGCAGGCACTAATGACACAAGGTCCAGGCAGTCATTGAAAATGTACAATGACTATGAGGCCCTGGCGAATTCTGTTCGAATCCAGGGAAGATCCTGCATTTTCTCTGGCCTAATCCCCACTCTCCATCGCAGCACGGATAAATTCAGCCGCCTCCTTAATGCAGACGAATGGCTGTTTAATTTCTGTCAGAAAAAGGGATATGGCTTTATTCCCAATTTTAATGACTTCTGGAAATCTCCTGAACTCTACCGAGACCTCCTCCATCCCAACAAAGCAGGCTTAAATGTTCTGGCCAAGAACATATCTCACCATCTCGCCAACAGCGACTCCTCAGGCAGGAAGTGACCATTACATATTTGCTCTGCTTATAACGTGTTTAATTGCAGTAATTACTGTAATTATAACTCTGACCTCAGAACTACTTCTTACATCTCAGTAATTCCTGTGTCATGTTTAGCCACCTGTCTACCACTGTCTCCTACCCCCCTGCCCCATGCCACCTGTGCTAGTCCTACGTTCATTCCAGTGCTCATTAGAAATAGACCGTATCAGTCCATTCCACCAGCACGATCAGTCATCTTAAACAACCTAATCAGACCCCCTACTCTACCCTGTAGACCCAAGACTCCTCCCACTAAATGTGATAGCAAGCTTAACCTTGCCTTGTTTAACATCAGGTCTCTAACAAATAAATCCTCCTCTGTAAATGATATAATCCGTAAAGAGAAGCTAGATATAATCTTTCTAACAGAGACATGGCTTGGCTCGGATGGAGCTTTTCTCCTAGCGCCAGCCTGTCCCCTAAACTACAGTTTCATTCACTCTGTTCGCGAGGCTAAGAAAGGAGGTGGACTGGCAATAATTTTTTCAGACACATTAAAATTCAAGGCTCTGACCCTGGGCAGCTTTACATCCTTTGAATACCAGGCCACTATATTACTTGGTAAATCCTCTATGCCAATGATTAGCATTTATCGCCCGCCAAAATGCAGTAAAGCAATATTTCTAACAGAAATATCAGAACTTTTATCTATCTGCTCCACTAACTATGACAGAACTCTCATCTCAGGTGATCTTAATCTGCACCTGGATGATGCTACAGATGCTGTGGCTATGGGTTTCTTAGAGTTATTGCACTCATTTGAGTTTATCCAACATGTTGTTGGGCCTACACATAAACATGGGCACACTCTGGACCTGGTGATTTCTAGAGGGATGAACATCACTATGGAAAGGACTATTGAAAGGCCTGATCTATCGGACCACCTTTTGCTGTGTTTCAGTATGGCTGTCCCTGATGTTGAGAAAAATAACACTGAATATACCATAACAAAGCGTTTTTTTAGCTCTTCTGCAGCCGATGAGTTCTCTCGTCATCTGGGCCCTCCCCTGCCCGATACTCCCCCAGTAAATGATATGGTTCAAATTTTTAATCTTAAACTAGAGTCAGCTCTTGATATAGTGGCTCCTTTTAAAACAAAAAAGAAACATAACACCAGAGTAACGCCCTGGTTAAATGAGCATACACGCTCACTGAAGCAAGAATGTCGTAGAGCTGAGCGAACTTGGAGAAAATATAAACTCACCATCCACTTAGAGATTCTTAAAAAGTCAACAGTCGCCTATAACAAAGCCTTGCGTCTAGCAAGGCAGGCATATTTCTCTGGCATTATTAATGAGAACAAGAATAATGCCAGAGTCCTTTTCTCTACCATTGATCGACTTTTAAACCCCCCCCAGTCCTACAAACAGTCATTCCCGGCCTCTAAAGCTAAGTGTAATGAGTTTGCATGCTTTTTTGATAACAAAATCCTTAACATTAGAGCTGATATTATGAATGGTGCTGCCGCAAACCTTCAAACAGCAGCTCATGGTCCCAGGGTAGATCTCTCCAGGGGGAGCCTATTATCGTTTTGCGCAATTGATGAAGACGAACTCCGCAAAACCATATCACAGATGACATCTTCCTCCTGTTCATTGGATACAATTCCCACCACCTTTCTCAAAGAGGTCTTAGACAGTGTGATTGGAGATATCCTAAAAATTGTAAACAGCTCTCTCCAATCTGGCGTCTTCCCAGACTCATTGAAGACGGCCGTAGTTAGGCCCCTACTCAAAAAACACAACCTGGATCCCTCTGTTTTGGGTAACTATCGACCCATTTCAAATCTACCCTTTCTGGGCAAGGTTTTAGAAAAATGCATCTCTCATCAATTGGATATATTTATACAGAACAATAATGTGCACAACAAATTCCAATCTGGATTCAGGAAAAGTCACAGCACTGAAACCGCACTGGTAAAAGTAATGAATGATCTTAGGGTGTCTGCTGACAAGAAACATGTATCGGTTCTCTTACTCCTAGATTTAACGGCTGCATTTGACACGATTGATCATTCAATTTTAATACAGCGCCTGGAGCACTGGGTAGGCCTGTCTGGTACGGCCCTGTCCTGGTTCTCCTCCTACCTCTCAAACAGAAGTTACTTTGTCAAACTAGCCGAGTTTGACTCAGACAAACACAACATCAGCTCTGGTGTCCCACAAGGCTCGATTCTTGGTCCTCTGCTGTTCTCCTTATACATTTTGCCATTGGGTGAACTAATTTCCAATCACGGAGTCAATTTTCATTTCTATGCTGATGATACCCAGCTATATCTTTCTGTGGCCCCAGATGATCCCTGTGCTCTAGACCCGCTGTTGACCTGTCTGTCCAGCATTAAATGTTGGATGAGTGAGAACTTTCTCAAGTTAAATGAGGATAAGACAGAAGTTCTCATAATCGGTTCTAGCGAGCAAAAAGAATCAATAATTAGCAGACTTGGCAACCTGACTGTAGAAAGTAACAGTACAGTAAAGAACCTGGGGGTTATTATTGATTCTGAATTGAATTTTAATTCACACATTAATCATGTTACCAAGATTGCCTTTTTTCACCTTAGAAATATTGCACGAATCAGAGCCTATCTGTCCTTGGATGATGCAAAAACACTAATCCATGCCTTTGTTTTTTCTCGGCTTGACTATTGCAATGCACTTTTTTCAGGACTCCCTAAGAAATCGACTGACAGATTACAACTTGTCCAAAATGCAGCAGCTAGAGTCTTAACTAGAACTAAGATGAGAGAACATATTACTCCAGTTTTGGCAGCACTGCACTGGCTTCCGGTTGTTTCTAGGATTGACTTTAAAATTCTGTTACTTGTCTATAAAGCTCTCAATGGTCTTGCACCTCCGTACCTCCGTGACTGCCTACCTAGATATGTCCCTAGCCGCCCCCTCAGGTCCTCCAATGCTGGCCTACTTGAAGTGCCTAAAAAAAAGTGCACAAAAAAGTATGGTGAGGCAGCTTTTTGCTTCTATGGCCCAACAGCCTGGAATAAACTTCCATTCGAGCTCAGACACGCACCCTCTGTAGACATTTTTAAATCTCAACTCAAGACTCACCTCTTCACCCTTGCTTTTAGTTGAGTTTTATTTTTATTTTTTTATGTGTTTTTATTTATTTTATGTTCTTATATTCAGTTTTGTTCTCTGCTATTGTTTTATCATTTTAACTACTTGTGTTTTATTGTATTTTATTTTTGTCCTGCCCTGTGAAGCACTCTGAGCTGCATTTATGTATGAAAAGTGCTATACAAATAAAGTTTATTATTATTATTATTATTATTGTGAAATCCACGATCTCGACCGCGATCGAAAAAGGATGATGAAATATACAAGTGATTTAGACGACTAAAATGTATTTTGGCGGCCCTTGATGCCGTCGTAATGACTGTTTTTACATTTGCTGAAAATAGCCGATCTACAAGCCATCAGCTATTTTCAGCATGCAGCTATTTTCAGCATGCAAGTGTAAAATGACTTGGATACTGGATATTGTCCACTAGTCCCTACCTAACATTTTAGTCTAGTTTTTATTTGTTGAAGGAATTGTCAATATTCTTAGTATTAGTCATCATGTAGTTTCCATTTAGTTTCTCATTGGAAAAAGGTAGTCGACAAACATTTTTCGTCTTAGTTTTAGTCGACAAAATCAACACTGTTGATTCCAGGAACAATTGTGCAGGCACATTGTTACTGTATATGACATAATACTGAATGTCTGTGTGTATAATAGTGTCCTGGACTACAGTCAAGTGTGTGGCTATAGTGAAAGGTACTTGACTGCTATAGTATATGAAATGTAGACCCTACTGCATAATCTGATTATTTTCCGCATGCTGCCTTTCCGTCATCTCCGAGTGTCATAGAAAGATAGATGTATTTTATGAAAGCAAGTAGCAGGTATAAGCCGTCTAGAAATTGGACAAGGCTGTCTGTGTGTCCGTAATCTCTCAAGACACATTTAGAGCTCCACAACTGAATCTGTGCTTGTTGTTGTTTTATCAGAAATGAAAACAAAGGGGCACCACCAGAAGAGGAGGGCCTGAAGGAGAGTATAGACGGGCCGACATAAGATAAGGGAAACACATTTGACATTAATTTGATGGCCATGGGAAACGGTACTTATAGTTTTGACTGACAACTTCACAAGTCTCTTGCACGTTCAAATGTTTTCCCCATGTTGTACAGTAGGGTAGGCAACCGTGGGCATGGGTGCCAACATTGGCACAGGGAAGGGTAGTCACTGGCATAAGTGTGAGACAGATACGTTTTTTCTTTAAAAATGTAATATTCCAAAAAGTCAGTTCAATTAAGTCCATTATACGAATTACATCCTGCACATAATTGTACATTAATTCCAACTGCTAACCCATGATTAGGGAGGGATTCTGGGACATAGGTGGGTTATTGCTCTGAGTTTAATGATCAATACACCCTGATGTGAAAGAAAATATTTCTAAGGTTGTTATGTGTATCCTATGGACAATCATTTGGGAATATTACATTTTGATGTGGTGTCATAATTATATATGGCACACTGACTATCACAAAAATTAAAACATCGCACTTCATGTGAAAAAGGTTGCAGACCCCTGCAGTACAGTATAGGTGTGTATGTAGCTAGGGGTTATTTACTTTACTTTGATGTGTGTGCAGTTGATTGCTCCCAAGTGTTGTGGCATGCTGTGTGTTTGAAATTGAAATTGATCCTGTGCTTTAGGCTGCAGACCTGGGTGTGTTCACTCCATTGGCTGCCAAACCTGAGATTCCAGAGTTTATAGGTTGTTAAATCGCCCAGAACGGAGATCTCCGTCCTATTAATTAATTGCGTTATGTGCCCAGGACGGAGATTGATCCAAAAGACGGATAATGAATTAGCTTGATATCAGAGCGTGCCACTCAACTTCCGATGTCATTTCCGGTTGGTGCGTCATCCCCCTCCATTTTAATGATCGGGAGGCAACATCTTCTGACGCTAATAACTAAATCAATGCTTCCAATTCTAACCAAAGAGTGTGTTTTTGACGGCCCATCACGGTCACGTCGCTAGTCGCATTCGAAGAAATCATGCCTCGGGTATCCTCTGGGATCTTCCCGTATTTTATGAACGCCCTCTAGGGTTATTCTCGTCCGATTAGCTTGCGGTGGCTAACGCTAGCGGTAAACAGGTCCTATATATATATATATATATATATATATATATATATATATTGCCCTGACCAAGATGGCCGCCCCATAGACTCATGTAATGGCCGTGATCTTTGGCCGCGTTTGATATAATAGCGGCTCATTACATTGATGCCTCGCGGTTACAATGTCAACGCTTCAGATGACTTATACAATTAAGGTAGTCGACATTATACTATTAGAAAGTGTACAGAAAGTGTTAAAATTATGTATTTATGTGGCCACACCCTGAGTTCAGGTGTTTGATTGATCAGGTGGTGAACCACCTGAACTGAAGCCGCCCCCACAGCTGTTGTTGTATGATAAAGGGGGAGGGGTTAGGGGAGGGGATGATTCTGTGATGTCACTATATCACTGTCATTTCGATTGGGCGTTTTGAGAAAAACAAAAATCAACAGAGAAGACAAATATTGTAACCTCACTATTAAGAGTAATATTAACTCCATAGACACAGAAAAAAGTAATCAGGCACTCCATCTTTAAATAAACTCAGGGTTTCACAGAGTATAGTTAACGCACAGGAGTGGATAGTATAGAGTATAGATATAAACATAATTAAATAAAAAAGCCTGCATGAGCGCCGTCGTAAGACCTTGAGAGTTAAATTTAGGCCACGGCACTGACCTCAGATGAGGAGTGGAGAGATGTGTGGTATAAAACAGCAGCTCTAGCTTAGTCAGCCTTCCAGCAGACCTTGGCCGAAGCGCGTGCATGTGTGCGTGCGTGTGCATGTGCGCGTGTGTGTGTGCGCGCTCGTGCGTGCGTGTGTGTGTGTGCGCGTGTGTGTGCGCGCGTGCGTGCGTGTGTGTGTGTGTGTGCGTGCTTGTGTGTTTTAAATTGTGATCGTCGTTACTCACCTACACCAGTTTGTTTTCAACCTTTTTCATATCAAGGCCCATTCTTTTTTTCAGCATTTGAGCCACGGAACCACCATTGATGACATTTAGACTTGCTGATGCAAAACTAAAGAATGTTGTAATCGTTGGATAAGATTTTGGCCACAATTCCATTCCAACACTATGGGTTTTTCTACGCAACATGCTACCGGCGAGAGAGACGCACGCACGCACGTGATCGTATATGGGTGCTATTAATTACTGTATATATCAGTAATACAGTATAATCCATTCATCAGCATTTAATTTTATATCGTCCCAGTTAACGACGTGTTATGTTAAGTACAGTACTTAAAGGAGAATTCCATGCTAGAATGCTTTCTTATCTTTCTTACCTTTCTTTGTAGTCGTTACGTCCCCACCAAAGAGGTCCAGGTGTTTTTTTGTGCAAAAACTCCTTATTGGCTATTTTCCCTACCATAAGCCCTAAATGAATTGCATTGCATTGAATGGGAATTGAATGGGGCTATGGGGTGTTATGCTAATTCGCTTATTTCCATCGAAAGAAGTAGTAAAGTGTGCCGCTTGGGATATTATTTACATTATGAAGAGAGGATATATACAAAGAAATTATAATTTTGAGCGATGGAAATAAGCGAATTAGCACAACACCCCATAGCCCCATTCAATTCCCATTCAATTCAATGCAATTCATTTAGGGCTTATGGTAGGGGAAATAGCCAATAAGGAGCTTTTGCACAAAAAAACACCTGGACCTCTTTGGTGGGGACGTAACAACTACAAAGAAAGGTAAGAAAGCCTTTTAGTATGGAATTCTCCTTTAAGTAAATGTACTTAGTTACGTTCCACCACTGGTGGCATGTCATCATCATCATCATCATCACGGTGACATCTGTCATGTCTGGACCGTCCATCTGACACATGGTGTCCCTCCCACCTCCAAATGGAAAGGATACAGGTTGAACAAACAGTCATTTAACTGGTGTGTGTGTGTGTGTGTGTGTGTGTGTGTGGGTGTGGGTGTGTGTGTGTGTGTGTGTGTGTGTGTGTGTGTGTGTGTGTGTGTGTGTGTGTGTGTCGTCGTTATCTACTTCATTGAATCATCAAATTCTTCCCCCTTTAAAAAAGGAAGGAGGCCATTGTGGGTGAAATCCATTGTCTCTCCATGTCCTTCATCTAGGCAGGTTTTTTTTGTCTTCATACAGATTCCCTCGCTAAAGAAATTGATCGGGTTTCCGATATCGGTGCAACTGACACCCACGACGGGCTTTTGTTAACCCTCCATTTGTTCTTTAATGAGATCATTTCTCACGTTGCAGAGTTTGGAGGTAATGCAATGAAGCAGGTTTCAGTGCGGTATGAGACTGAGTGTCTGCAGTGTCTATTAGCTCAGTGGTTCCCAAACTTTTACATGTCAAGGACCCCCGCATTGACACGTATTAGCCTGTGGACCCCCATTTGAGGAGATATGCTGCAGGGACCCCCCCCCCCCCCCCCCCCCAATAAGAGAAGAGTTGTTTGGCCCTAGCAGTGATTCTATCTCTGAGACCCCCAATTTATATTGTAAAATCAATGTTAATTTAACTCTTGAGTGTACAAAAGGAACCAAATGGACCTGTTATAGGGTCCATTTGGTTCCATTTGTACACTCTCAGAGTTACAGACCCATAACCATAAGTGTCCAAATTTGTTTCCAAACTATCATTTAAGCTGGGGACCCCCTGGAACTCCCTCAAGGACCCCTAGGGGTCCCCGGACCCCAACTTTGGAGACCACTGTTTTAGCTGATGTAATGTGAGTTATATTTCTTATTTTTTACTATTTTAAAAAACATTTTAAAATAGTTCAAATAGCCGATCTACAAGCTCACAATGTCTCGATGTAGATCGGATATTTAACTATTTTTAAATGTTTTTTTCAAAATAGTAAAAAATTGCAAACAAGTTTAGGGATAAGGGATAAGGGTGCCGCAAGATGGAGCCCTCTCACTCTCACTCTAAATTAACATTGATTTTACAATATAAATTGGGGACCCAGAGATAGAAATGGCATTACATGGGGGTCTGTAGACTAATGCATGTCAAACTGGGGCGTCCTTGAAGTTAAAAGGGGTTGAGAATCACTGCTACAGCAAAACATGGGGGGTCCCTGGCCTATATTTTCAAATGGGGGTCCGCGGGGCTGAGTGTCATTTTGGGGGTCCTTGAAATGAAAAAAGTTTGGGAACCACTGCTGTGTACGGCAGATTCCAGACACAGCGTGGTGAAAGGTATCAAAACCAACAGAATAGCAGCACTTATTGTACAGATCAATAAATGTATTGAAGGCGATAACTAAACCAACGCATTCTTGGCTGTCGGTGAATTTGAGCTGAAACATTTTTTTTTGTTGCACCATTTTTGCCCTCAATAAACAGAAGACTATTGATCCACACGTTTCTATGAATGTGTAACAACAACTGTAGCTTTCTGAACATGACATATTTTATATATGTTTAGTTGTTTCTTCAGCAGTGGTTCCAAAAGTGAGGTCCGGGGACCCCCAGGGGTCTTTGAGGGATAATGGCAAAAAGTTAGGAACCAAATGGACCCTTATGGGTCTGTAACTCTGAGAGTGTACGTGTGTGTTTGTACACTCTCAGAGTTAAATTAAATGGGGGGGTCCGACTAATGCATGTCAAACTGAGGGTCCTTGAAATTAAACAGGTTGAGAATCACTCCTAGAGCCTTCTCTCACGGGGGTCCTTGGCATATCTGTTCAAAAGGGGGTCCACGGCCTAATTAGTGTAAATTAGGGGTCCTTGACAATGAAAAAAGTTTGGGAAGCTCAATCAAGCTTTTCCACATACGCAATTAACCAGGGTGAGAATTAAGGATTTAGAGCTAATTTGCGGAGCTGTCCGAGGATGGAGTGCGTTTATCTGTAAAGGAAATGCACGTCATGGTGTCAACCCAGACGATAACCGCTATCTCTCCATCCGGGTGCTTTTGGGGGCCTGTCAGCGCACGCCACCGTCTCTCCAGTGGACATTCACTTCCTCTGGAGGGGCATTAACAGAGAAGTGGTGTTTAAATGGCTTTCGCCAGGACCCCTTGACACCCTGTCAATGTTTCTGAGATTATCCCCTGCCTGCCTGCCTGCCTGTCTGCCTGCCTGCCTATCTGCCTGCCTGTCTGCCTGCCATTCTGTCTGTCTGTCTCTCTGACACCCCTCGTTGCCAGCCTGCCTGCCTGCCTGCGACAGACCTGATGGAGGGAACATGACAAAGAAAAAGGAAAATGATCACACACAAAGTAGAGATAAAATGGGGGGAGAGAGAGAGAGAGAGAGAGATTAATTGATTATCTTCTATAGATCCAATAAGAAGGACGTCGTATGAGAAATCTGCAGTATAGTGAGTCATTACTATAACCCACGGAAGAAGAAAACTTTGGATGAAATTATAGGGCTGCATATTATCCATTGCTTTTTCAATTAATCAAATAGTTCAGATGCTTGGCTTTTTTATCGACGAGAGAAAAATAATTTCTTCTTTTTTAAATAATCTATTTAATTGATTATATATAATTGATTATATATAATCAATTAAATTGATTAGTTTGATTAAGTGGTCCACAAACTATTATTGCAGATCAAAATCAGAGCTATGCTGGCAACCGTATAATGTTAGACTGTGATAAAGTATATATATATATATATATATATTTTTTTTTAATGGCTCTTCCAGCTCGTGCAGTGATTTGCATAAAACTCAGACCGGATCACAAAATGATAAATGTGTCTTAACTAGTGTCCAAGATGCAATTTGAGGCAGTGTCGTCTTTATTGCCTTTTTGGTGGTTGTGTGGAAATTAGAAAAGATCTTGTCAGATCTGATCACGGCTGCAGTCATAACCCGTTTTGGACGGGAACGCATGGATCCGTGTCGCCTTATGTATAGCCTTTAACCACTTTTAACCATTAAACTTTAGCTGTTTTTTTTTTTTTGGGGGGGGGGGGGGGGGGGGGGAATCGTGAAAATGTGGCATGGGGGTCCATCCGGTGCACAACATCCAGATAATTCTGGCGGGTCCTTGACAATGAAATAGTTTGAGAACCACTGATTATATAAACATAAGGTTTTCAGAAAAATGTCATGATTCAGAAGACATTTTGTATAATCAGTCTTCAGGTCTACACGGGATAAACAGAGGAGGATGAGGAGGAGGAGGATGGTGTAATTATTGAGTTTCCAAAACAACCCTGGTTGAACTACACTGTAGTAAAGCACTAACAAGGCCCAGGACACCCCGAACACAACATGGAAACAAACAAAACAGGCACAGCTGGGTGGAAATGATCCCAACCCCTCTCTCATCTTTATCTCCTTTAGCTTAGAATGTCTTCCATGACGACGACAACAACAACAGCCTGATGGTCACATTTTGATCTGCCATGTGTCATGATGTCAACGGATAATGATATCCATGATAATAACGTGTGTGTGTGTGTGTGTGTGTGTGTGTGTGTGTCTGTGTGTGTGTGTGCGCGCGCGCGTGGTTCACAGACTTGAACCACCCAAATACTCTAAACCATGGGGGATTGACTGAGCATGCTGCCTCTCGCTATGTCTGAATCTCCCCCTCCTCCCTCTCCCCCTCCCGCTCTCCCCTCCCCCTCCTCCCTCTCCCCCTCCCCGTTCTCCCCTCCCTCCCCCTCCTCCCCCCCCGTTCTCCCCTTCCTCCCCCTCATCGCTCTCCCCCTCCCTGTCTCTCAATCTGTCGCAGACTCCAAATTGGGCTTTGTGTGTAAATCCTCTCTCTCTCCTGGCTGGTGGTGAAGTGACGAGTGAGTCAGGGTTAATGCATTGAGAGCTGAGACATTCGGTCTTCTAAATCATGACCGTTAAAAATAAAACATATGTTCCAATATGGTCAGTGATTCTCAAACTATTTCATGTCAAGGACACCGCCCAAAAACAAGTATATGTAATTGGCTACCGACCCTCATCGGGAAATATGTTGTTCCAGAAGCAAAGATTTTAGTTAAAAAACGTTCGCTGTCAATGACAGGAAGGATTTGCGCCTGCACACTTGCTATTTTTTTCAATAGCTAAATGGTTTAAAGTGGTTATAAACGCTGAAGCGACACAGACGCGTTCCCATCCTGAATGGATTAAGAGCTTATTGACGCACTCTAAATGCATAAAACATGCACGGTTAATACCTGCTGCGTCAGATCATTTGAATTAATGTCAGGTGTGTTTGACGTGGGTGTTGACACGTCGACGATGACATGCTGTTATAAGTCTCCTCCTACCCAGGCTGAAAATGATATCCCAAGTGGTTTGTACTATACTGTGAGAAAAAACAAAATCACACCTGTGTGAAGTGAGTGGTGCAACTCCATGTGGGGGTCCCCGGGGGGGTCCCGCGGAACATCCAGAACACCAGGAACGTGCCCAGGGGGCTGGCCCGGTTCTGGCGAGCCGCCCCACGTCCGAAACGGTCGAGAAATGACAGCGTTACCGTGTGGGGGTCCCTGGAACATCCAGACCCCAGAAATGCGGCCGCAGGGGGCTGGGCCGTTTCTGGCAAGCCGCCCCGTGTCCGAAACGCTCGAGAAATGACAGTTACCATGTGGGGGTCCCTTGAAGCCGCCCCGCGTCCGAAACGGTCGAGAAATGACAGTTACAAAAACTATTTTTGTGCTTGGACAGACAGACCCAGGGACACACATAGCTGTGTAATGGAGTGGTTGCACAACTCAAAAATGTGTGGGGTGGCGCTCTTGTCATCGTACATCAAACAAAAAATGTGCTCATAAATTCTCCATTCATTGTCAATGGGAATGTAATGTTTATGTAAGACAAAAAATACCAATTTGCTCCTCCACATATGACGTAAGTTCTCCATGCATTGTCAATGGGAATTTAATGTTCGTGTAGGACAATTTTAATAATAAAGGCTTAATTTTTAAACTTAAAAACAAAAACGACACCAGCTTTTTGTGCAGCAATTTCTGTGCATTTTCATCAAAGATCTCAGGGAAGAGATCGATTTGAACTGTTTTTCATAGGTCAGGGATCAAAAGTCAGAACACGAAAGTTGTTTGGCTCGCGCCAAACAACTCATACGCGTACCGAAGTTCCATTGCCGATGGCCAAACGGTTAATGAGCTATGCCTGTTCAAAGTTTGCAAGTTACCATTTGACACCCACATGCGTGTGCGTGCGCATGTCCATGTGTGTCGACACACACCACTACTTGACACGCTCTCTCCCCAGCGCTAACATACTGTAGTGTACACACTCTGTACGCAGCTTGAACAAGTACAGGCGCAACAAGCCACTCCATTCTTCCTCCCCCTCTGGCATTTCTATTTATTTGTTTATTTGCCTACTTTAATTTCTCCCCCCCCCCCCCCCCCCCCCCCTCTATGGGGGCCGGGGGAGGGTAATTACTGAGGTGGAACGGGCAAGAAGAAGCAGAAGCCAATTTATGTTTGGGCGGCAGTGAGGTGTGAGGTTCACCCCATCCCCCCTCCCAGAAGACGCGGCGGGGGCCCCCCTCACCTGTTCCATTTAGGTCTGGGAGACAGAGAGACGAGAGGGGCCACAAGGGGCAACCATGCTATGGGATTAGACACAGCCTTTGGACACAGAGCCACACAAACACACCGACCGCGTTTGTGTGTGCGCGCCTCTCTCTCTCTCTCTCTCTCTCTCTCTCTCTCTCTCTCTCTCTCTCTCTCTCTCTCTCTAATAAATCAATTCAGGAATCATAAAATAGCAGTGTGTCCAAACTACAGAATACAAGAAAGTACGTGTCTTCAAGAAAAAAAGGAATAGCAAGGTGTTACAGAATATGTGAGCGAGCATTGCGGCGCTAAAGATTTCCGACAAAAGATGTTGACACGTTGAGAAGAAGAGGCAGGATGCAAAGATATGGGCTCAAAGCGAAATACTGTCCCGTTTCTGGTACACACGCACTCACACACAAACACACACACATCAATAGTGCTGTCCAATCTAAAAATGCAAAACACAATGGCACTTCTGTTGAAATGGGAGAAAGAAAAAGGATAGGAGAACAGAGAGAGAGAGAGAGAGAGAGAGAGAGAGAGAGAGAGAGAGAGAGAGGATATCAACTGCAGAATAAAAAGCCAGGGGGACAGTGAGAACAACACTAATAGGGTTGACTACTAACTTCATGGAACCTCATGACAACAACATAATCTCTGGGGAGAACGCAGACCGAGGCCGGTTCGCCTCGATAAAGCCTCATTTATACCTCGTCACATGACAGCGGCGTCGATAACGGCGCCTCGCCATGCTTGTTGGAAATGAGTTGTTTTCGGCAAGCGACTCCGACCGCGGTCATCGCAGCGCGGTGAAGTAGGAATTAGGTTGTATAAGCCCGAGGGACACCGAGTGAAAAGCAATCCCATCTGACTGGACTCTGCTAACAGATTCTATCTCAGCTCACGCCCTGAAACTCTATCACTGCCTTTCACTTTGATTTGTTTCTTACCAAGGTTCAACTTCCTGTGTCACAGTGTGTATATATATATATATATATATATATATATAATATATATATATACATATATATATATATATATATATATATATATATATATATATATATATATATATATATATATATAATATATATATATATGTACTAGAATTTTGCAGCCATAACGGGCCGCTCATCCCAGAGTTATGTTGCCGCGCACTATGGGAAGAAGGAAATTGCGGGAGTTGACTCCACATGTAGTAACGGATGGGTTATTAGTTATTATTATGTGTCCTTGTAGTGTAGTGTAGTCAACATGTTATGGCTCGTACACACTGCCCGGTATTTGATCCGATTATGCTGTCGGGGAGCATTGTTGGCGCTGGCCGACAAAACCCCTGATCTGACGTTAAGCGGTGCCCAAAAGGTAGATCACGATCTACCAGTATAGATCACAAAGGCTTTGCAGGTAGACCACATGACATGGCCCTAAAAATATATATAATTTTAATATAAAAAACTATTTTTGCATCTGCCGCTTGAGATCTGGCCTGTCAGCTCAAACACACAATGCAATAGTTGTTGTTGCGTACAATCATCAGTAGCAAAGTCAAATATCAAAAATAAAAACCCTACCATTTCCATTTCCCCCCCTCTATTTCCCATTCCATGTGCGTTTGTCTTATAGTTGCTCTGGCCTATGTACTACTGCCACCTACCGTTCATTTATTGTATTACACAGTGGGTGAAAAAAACACACCCCTTAAGACTAAACCCGACCCGCACCTGTGCTCAGCTACTTCCCTGGGTAAAGAAAAAAAGAAAAAAAAAAAAGAAAGAAAGATACCTTTCAAAACCTATAGAAGTCAGCCTGGTACAGACGAAGGGGGCACCACTGTATGTAGCTCAATTACATTTTGTAACTATTTTCAGCAATGGGATGATAGTTTTATTTGGTGGGTATATGAGCTGGTCGTTTTGAAAGTAGCTCTCAAGTAAAAAAAAGTGTGGGCAGCCCTGGTATAGATGATTATATATATATATATATATATATTCATTCCGTCGGTAAATCCCTGTAGGCTACCCACATATTGTTAGCCTATATTAGCCCAATGTTGGTGTTACGCATTTCACTTGAATAATGTGTGTGCACGTGCGCGTGCGGAGAAAGACAGAGTTATTTAATGAAACTGAAGATTATAACGTCCTGTATTGGTAGCCTATATTAGCCCAATATTGCCGTTACGCATTTCACTTGAATAATGTTGTGTGCGCGTGCGGAGAAAGACAGTTATTTAATGAAACTCAAGATTATAACGTCCTGTCTCGCTGCCGCCGTGTATAGCCTGCATGGCTATTCCTGTGTGTGTGTGTGTGTGTGTGTGTGTGTGTTGCGTGCCGAGAGAGAGAGAGATCGTGGCTTCCAGGCGTGCGTGTGCGCAAGCCAGGCGTGCGTGTGCATGTGTGTGTGTGTGTGCGCAATCAAAAGTACTCGGCAGTATGGCTGGCAGGCGAAATAGCCAATGCGAAATGTGTAATCGTAAATACTTAGGCACAAACCAACTACTGTCGAAGAACAATGTTGATGTAACTAAGAGATTCGCTGAGTGATCTAAATTTTATATACAGAGATTTAGAAGGAATAAGCAAAATCGTGAGGCGACAATTCCTCTCCTTCTCTTCTCCTGCGGACAGGGAGACTCGGAGATCAGATGATTCAGAATCAAAGCAGCACAGGGGGAGTGGCTGAGAGCTAGTAGCCAATTAAAAGACGTGGTAGTAGTTGCCAGGTTCGCGAATTCTAAGCGAGTCGTAGTGTGTGTTGAATGGCATTTGAATGGCATTTGTGGGCTTGTGAATGAATTTTCTCTGTTTATGTAATGTAATTTGTGCTCACTTGCAAAGACCTGGCGAATTTGTGCGAAAGGCCTTGTTTCTGGGCCTGTTGGGGCAACAGTGGTTAGTGTTCCGGGGGTGTGGGTGCTTGGGGCGAAAGTGTGTGTAGTAAACAAATGCATTGGCGGCGTGAGTGTGGAAGGGAGGCATCTTTGGTGGCAGTGCAATGACCATTGTTTGGCGGGTGGTGTTGTGTGTTGGCGATTGGCGCGATAGGAGGAGATAGGACCTGAACACTGCGAAGGGTAAGTGTGTGATGTCACTGCCGTGTGAGTGTGTGTGAGTATAGTGTGTAAGATGGTGTTGTGGGTGTTGCAATAGTGACGTAGCTGTTGTGGCTTTGGGTTTCTTGCCATGTGTTGGGTACAACTTCTCACTTGTTATAATAGATATATATAGGCCTATTTCATACAGTATCATATAAACAGCTCAATGACATTTGAATATTCACAAAACTTGTTGCAAATTTATGATATGGAACACTATGGTACACTTCAGGCAGAATTCATTCTACCAGCTCAGTGGCCTAGTGGTTAGAGTGTCCGCCCTGAAACTGGGAGGTCGGGGTTCAAACCCCAGGCTGTGGAAAAAAATGGGACCCAACGCCTCCCTGCTTGGGACCCCCAATCCATCAATGGTTAGGTGGTCAGTCCCTGCTTGGCACTCAGCATCAAAGGTTGGATTGGGGGTTCAGTCCCTGCTTGGCACTCAGCATCAAAGGTCGGATTGGGGGGTCAGTCCCTGCTTGGCACTCTGCATCAAGGGTCGGATTGGGGGGTCAGTCCCTGCTTGGCACTCAACATCAAGGGTTGGATTGGTTGGGTTAGAATAACCCAACCAATCCAACCCTTGATGTTGAGTGCAGCTCACCTCCAAGAGATGATGGGTCAAATGCGAAGAACGAATTCCGCATACAGCAAATAATGTGATAAGAAGTATAGTATTTTCTACCGGAGGTCGCAGAAACTGTTTTTCACTCACTCTGTCAAGTCGCCTAACTCAAATCCAAGTAAGTGCTACGGGCCAAGATAGAGTCTGAAGAGGTGGGTTTTCAGACTACGGTGGAAGATTGGGAGTGAGGCTGCAGTTCTGATTGTAATGGGAAGTGCATTCAACAGTTTTGGAGCCAGAAGGGAGAAGAGTTTGGGACGTGTGGAGTGTTGTCCCGGCGTTTTTAGTGAAGGTACTACCAGCTTCCCTGCTGCGTTGGCTATAGGGTTCGATCAGACGTGCAAGATATGGGAATGCCAGAATCAGAGTTTTGTATTCTGCACGGGGCAGCGACCATTGTCTTTCATTGCTCGTAGTTAAGACCAGCCAGATCAGACCTTGCGGGAGGGGACAATGGTGCAGGGTCATTTGCATAAGTAGAGGGGTCAGCCACTCATTTGCATACCTATGGGCGCTCAGTGCTTGTTTGACTGTGTGCGCAGCGGAGCGTTCTGTGCGCCCCTTTGAAAACAAATGGTCTTGACTATGTCAACGTGGTCCATTTAAGGGGTCAATGAGCCATTTTGACCACCGTGTGGCACCGGGCCTGAGCCAGGTCGACATCCCGATGGTGTAGCTTCAGTCTGTGACGCATGCACTGACTTTATACCCAGACAGCAATTAGTGCTATACGGTCATTTGCATTGTATTACAAAGTGCAATTACAAACTGGTAATAGTACTTTACCTAATCCTATAGTCATTATAGTATACTAGCACCAGCAGTGGTGGAAAGTAACTAAGTACAATACGTCGCATTGTGAGCTTGTAGATCTGCCATTTTCAATTTCAATAGACTTTGTACACATTTTGAACTTTACTTACTTTACTTTTGTACTTTTACTCAAGTACATTTTCTATTCCGTACTTTTACTTGTAACAAAGTAGTTCTAAATTGCAGTATTGGTAATTTTACTTAAGTGAAACAATTGAGTACTTTTCCCACCACTGGTAATTATGTCCATTTGTGTCCGATGTGTTTTCTGTCCGTCCGTTTGACGTATTATATTAATTTCACATTATGCTGCCGTAACGTATCAATTTCCCTGCAGTGAGTGATAAGTACATCTCATCATACCAGTATAGGCTACACAGAACATTAAACAATAAATTAGCCTAAATAATAAACAAACATCATCATTCGTAAAGGCTATATATAAGGATATATTTATGCAGAGCCTGAGGAAACGGCGTTACAGTACAGGATAGGTGGCACTTCTGTTATTTACGAGAAGGGCTCTCTCTCTCTCTCTCTTTGCCCGGCACTATGCGTTTGCCTTAGCAACAGGCTTTTCCTCCTCCACTGTCTGTCAGTTTGTAAACAAATTAAGAGAGCGTGTGCGTGTGTTGTGTGTGTGTGTGTGTGTGTGTGTGTGTGTGTGTGTGTGTGTGTGTGTGTGTGTGTGTGTGTGTGTGGTGGCGGGCAGCTAGCCTGTTGCCCAGGGCAACGGCAGCCTCCCAAACAGTTCACGCTCCACTGGTTGATTAGTCATGCCAGGGTTGTTCACAGGCTGGACAGGTGCTTTCAGAGGAACCCAGTCCTCGGGGGGAGGAGGAGGACGGCCATCAGGCCTGTTGGAGAGATGCCCAGTGCCCAGAGACCCCTCTCTTACTTCTGTCATTAACAAGGAGCTGCCCCCTCACTCTCTCTCCTCCCATCCGCCGGGCCCAATCAGTCCCTCCCCTCCACCTGCCCTTTAAAGATTGTATAACTCATTCCCTAAACTTTCTCTCTTCCCTCCCTTACAATTTACAATTTAGGCATTTTAGCAGACGCTCTTAAACCAGAGCGACTTACATTAAGCAAGAACAAAAAGCACGGCAATACATCACATACATGCCAAGTAGTTTATCATGAAACATGCGTAAGCGAAGAATGTAACGTAATCTATACAATGAAACTATACATATAAACTATACATACTATACATGTATATACTATAAAGTGCTATGACTACATACAATGGGTATAACCACATTCAACAGCGTCCCTAGATTTGGGGGATCATGCCAGTTTGAAATGCATAGGCAATATTTTTTGTTGTTGTTGTATTCTTTAAAAACAATGCACAGAAAAATGGAAAAAGGGGTGGGGGGGGGGGGGGGGTAGTCACTGTTACTCTGTCCTAGTTTGGATAGTGTTAGCAGAAAAAGGCAAAAAAGGCAAAACAGACAATATCCAGAGAGACAGAATTGTTGGTGAAAAGTGAAGGTCACCTTTTCACACTCCAGGAAAGTGTGCATCGTGAGCTACTTTTTGCTATTTTCACATGGCACTGATACAACAAAGTATAAGAGAGGGCTCTTTTTAAACGTATTAAATATTTTACTAAATGTTTTATCCCACGATATTTGTAAGACATTTTTTTCACCCAGTGTCAATTATTGTCTATCTAATGTAACCCTGCAGGGCGCTATACACTCCCTCTGCCAACCTGGGGAGAGCAACGGACTGACCTCATGCTTCCTTCTTTGCACCGCTTATAGTGTCCTCCAGAAGCTAGCCTATATATACCCTGCTAGCTTCTTCATACAGTAGAAGCACTGTGCTTAACAAAAGCACTCTTGGACGTCGTCGCAGTATATACTCCTGTCCTCCGTGAAGGGCAAAATGACGACATTCATTTTGAGAGGAACTAAAGGCGTTAGAAGTCCCATCTCCTGCACTCAACCCTGCTGTGGGACACTCATCCAGTCCTATTGCTGTGGCTGCTGTGCCCCCCCTCCCCCCCTCTGCTCCCGCAGTAAATGATTCTGCTTGGATCTGGAAGATCTATAGCTCGTGCTGTGGGAGGGCAGAACATTTAAAGGGTGTTTCAGCCTCCAGGAAAAAGAAGAAAAAACTCAACATCGGCAGACCTATAGAGCTTTTCCTATCCATTTAGACAGTCGGGAGGTGCACTTGTTGAAAAGGTGAATGTTCCACTTACAGCGGGCGACAGCCACACCAATTTTCCCGGAAGTGCATTATTTGTCTATATGGGACCCTACTGGCGATAGCAGGCGAACAGGTGATGGTCGAAAAGTGGGCGGAACGTCGCCCCAAAAACATGAAAAGAATTAATATTTTGGATGACGTCGTCCGGTGATATAGTGGGCGATAGCCAATGAAATTCAAGCGTTGTTCAATTTCATTTCATTTCATTAGCAAGCAGTAAACTACTTTATGTTCTCATGGGAGCATGGGAACTTGCGACGCTACAAGCAGGACGAACGTCTTCACCTTGTAATTCTTACCTTTATTTGACTAAGAAGTCGTACATCAATATTCAGTAACGGTAATCACATTTAGTTGATTAATGTTTTATACAGTTAATTGACTGAGCTCCAACATGATGTTCCATAATATTACATCAATAAAATATGAATTTCAGACTGGCAGTATACTACGAGGGACTGCTTCTTTCCTACATGTCTGAATGGCAACATATTGAGCCACTTATAGACACTTTCTTTCATGCGACAAAATTAAACTCCTG
This sequence comes from Protomyctophum parallelum, assembly GCF_964188405.1. Classification (NCBI taxonomy): domain Eukaryota; kingdom Metazoa; phylum Chordata; class Actinopteri; order Myctophiformes; family Myctophidae; genus Protomyctophum; species Protomyctophum parallelum. The sequence goes on from NC_139702.1 coordinate 46,293,950, forward strand.
CTTTGAATACATACTGTACATCTATCTAACTCCGTTTGGAAGCTCACTCTATACGCTTCAGCTCTGAGAAGAGGTTCTGTGTCAGGATATCACGCACGCACGGACGGTACCTGCCAGCTTGAAAAAAAAAAAGTGAATAAAGGAGAACAGTAGTACAAGCCAGCCAGAGGCCATACTGCAGGTATACAGAGAGAGAGAGAGAGAGAGAGAGAGAGAGAGAGAGAGAGAGAGAGAGACTATAACTATCTTGACTATAACCTGATCTTGAGGCCTACAAAATCGTCATCTAGGTCGACTAGTGGATTTGCTAGTCGACTAGTTGCTTAATGCCCAAGCGGAGACTATACATTTGTGGCCACGATTAATTCATGTCTTTAAAGACGGAGTGCCACATTTTTTTGTATTTTTTCCAGTTTTTCATGCGTCTATGAAGTGACAGTACTTCAATAGACACCCTGGAGTCGTTTTTATGTGCTATTATGTATTCCCTTTGTATTTAGGGTTTCTTCCTGGAGGCTGAACCCTTGACAGTCAAACGTGCTCAAAAAACTGTAATATAGTGACATCACATTACCAGCCCCTCCCCTAACCCATTCCCCTTTACCATACAACTACAGCTGTGGGTGAGGCTTAGGTTCAGGTGGATCACCACCCATCACCACCATCACCGCAAACCAGGTATACTTAACACATTGTATGCTAGAGTTTTCTATTTGCTCAGGCTTGCTGGTGCTAAGCGATTAACATTGGACTTTTGAACTTTTTAGGGGCCCACAGCGAGGGGCCTCTTATAGCGAGAATCACATCGCATAAATAAAAAGTAGGCCAAACATGTCCACTTCAATTTAAAAAAAAAAATTATGATTCTACCATCTTCCATTCTGGAGATATTGACCTTTTTCTAAAACCTGCTTTTGAAGGCACGCTGCTCGCTTGAAAAAACAGCAGAGATATGGAAGGTTGAAGTTGACAGACATTGACAGACAGATATAAAAATGAACACAAATAATATCATATACATACTACACACTGAATGAAAGCCCTGAATGTCTACTTTTAGGAGGAAAACAAATACACATGGTCCCATGTATAGTTTGTCAGTAATTGGCTATTGAATGCAGCTTGCGCCCACCAGAGAGGATTTCAGAAAATGCATGGACCAGAAGAACTATTATTCACAAAATAAGGCCTATAGCGAAATGTACATACTATATACCGTATGAAACAGAAGACTCTCTGCTTTCATAAGAAAAATACTTCTACTGTAATAATAATGAAAATCACACCCCTGTGAAGTGAGCAGTGCAATGTTGCGCAACATTGCACTACACTTTTTCTTATGAAAGCAGAGAGTCTTCTGTTTCATACGGTATATAGTATGTACATTTCGCTATAGGCCTTATTTTGTGAATAATAGTTCTTCTGGTCCATGCATTTTCTGAAATCCTCTCTGGTGGGCGCAAGCTGCATTCAATAGCCAATTACTGACAAACTATATTTGTATATATTTGTATATTTGTTTTCCTCCTAAAAGTAGACATTCAGGGCTTTCATTCAGTGTGTAGTATGTATATGATAATAATTTATTTATGTTTATATCTGCCTGTCAATCTCTGTGACTTTAAACCTTTATAACTCGCTATGATAACTTCATGAGGAAATGCTCACTTCACAGGGGTGTGATTTTTATTATTATTACAGTATTAGTTTTTTTCTTATGAAAGCAGAGGGTCTTCTGTTTCATACGGTATATAATATGTACATGTCGCTATAGGCCTTATTTTGTGAATAATAGTTGGACCTGAACAACTGCATTCAATATCCTACTGACAAACTGTACATGGGATCAATATTATGTATTTGTTTTCCTCCTAAAAGTAGACAATTAGGGCTTTCATTCAGTGTGTAGTATGTATATGACAATAATTTATTTATGTTTATTTTTATATCTGCCTTCAGAACGATAGTATAACGGTGAGATGCGTTACTGGATCGGTGAGTTTAGTGGTTGAGGTTGACATGTCTGGACATGTTTGAGGAAAGAAGCACAGGAGAGAGAGATGATCAAATAACTGGCTGCTTTGTTGGACAACGCTATCTTCACTTTGTTTGGGCAAAGAAGCAGAGATCAGCGATGGAAAAGAGTTTTATCCACGGCAGATAAGTAATGACGTATTATCGAGGGACCGCCATGATCAACTAACTGCCTGGGACCGAGGCTACGTTGTCACCAGCCAATGCAGCCATCGCTATCCGTTGTGTGATTGTAGCCTTTTTATTCATTATAATTGCAGTGATAAGACCTATATCACAGCCGGGCGTCTCTCTCGATACCGTGGATATAGCCTACATCCACAATCACACAACGGATAGCGATGATGGCTGCATTGGCTGACGAAGACGTAGGCAGTAAGTTGATCATGGCGGTCCTTCGATAATACGTCATTACTTATCTGCCGTGGATATAAAGCTCTTTTCCATCGCTGATCGTGCTTCTTGCCCAAACAAACAAAGTGAAGACGCGATGGCGATCCACACAACGGATAGCGATGGCTGGTGAAGACTGAAGACGTAGCCAGGCAGTTAGTTGATCATGGCGTGTGCCGTGTGCGTGTTGAAAACGTTATGAAATGGCGATCGTTGAAGATTATTCTTGGTTTATATACTGGCAGAGGGCAAATCGACACGACTGCGTTATATCTTTTTCCGAGAATGAGATTACAAGGCGCAGTGTGGCCTGGGGCCAGGGAACTCAAACTGCAATGCGATCCGGGCAGAAGAGACTCAGACTCCCCCCACAAAGATTCCTCGGGAGAAACCATGTAGAAACAGGAGGGGAGGGGGAATCGAGTGTATTCACAGACACTAGACTACTACTAGATGGGTAACTCCATTTTAGATGCCCTGACATCTGCGTTGGTCTATGCCGTTGCCGTGCAGACCCATACGTGTAATGGAGGCATTGGAGGAGGGAGCGTCTTCGCCACAGACAGACCTCTTTTCAGGAGGGAGGGGCTTTTTACTCCCGGATCACATATTGGAGCTTCCTGGAGACGATCGCTGTTATTTTCCTCGGTGTCCTGGAGCATAGGACGTTGATGTACAGTAAGCAATAAAAAAACGTATAAAACGTATACATACGCTTCGCGCGTACGGCGTTCGATATTAATAAAGCGTATGGATACGTTTCCAGCATTTTTTGTGTTAATGAACTGGTGGGCGTGCCCACATAAAAACGACATTTTAACAAATAATGCACACTTTTTTGAATACTAAGACCTGATGATCATGTTTTAGGGTGGGGAAAAAATAATGGCACTACATCTTTAAAGGTATATTCAGTGATTTCACTCAAAAAACCTTAGGTTTCGTTTTTGGCTGTGGGACCCAGCCTTTCGTCCAATCAGGATAGAGAGTCAAAAACGAAACCTAAGGTTTTTTGACCCCCAGGGGTTAACTGGGGACAGGGAGGAACTCCTTATATGGCCAGCACACTCTATAGTAGGGAGGATTGTCACAACAAAACAAAAAAATAAGTGATATTTGAATTAAGTGAAATCACTGAATATACCTTTAATAAATTAATGATGAGACAAAAAGGGACATTAGAAGTCACAACTCTATACGGTGTTCCTTATCACGTCCATCACGGAGGATATACAGCGAGAGTCGACCCATCCAGAGCAAACTGTCCAAATAGAGTTCACATACCATATGCAGATGTTCTTAACTTCAAACACACACAAGGGATCATAGTCAAACGCTCCATATCCACCAGCAGAAAAAAAAACAAAAACATAAATAAACAAACATTAAAGGGAGATAATATTCACAATGTAAAGTGTTACTGCAGCCCTGCACGGACGTTTTTCAATCTTCAGAAGGCCGCGCGGGGCCAAACGCACACACTGTATTTTATTAGGTCACGTCGTGGCACTGAATCATTTCAATAGCCTTGCTGCAACTCACGAGGAGGAGGAAAAGGTTATCAGAGCAATTGTGTGTGTACCACTGCTTCAAAGAGCAAAGTCCATTATTATTTTAATCAGTTGCTTGTGTTTCTGAGGGCGGATGCGTTTAAGAATGCGATCCAAGGACACAAGTACTCTCCCCGCCCCCTCAAGGCGGTATAGCATAGTATAGTGGATGGATGCATATACCAGTCTAGGGTATTATCCTCGACTCCTTGACAGTGGAGCGGCGCGTGGCTAAACAACGGCAGCACTGTCATTATGCGCTAGCACACTTAGCAGTGTGTAGTGTGCAGTCTGCAGTGTGTAGAGAGCATGAAAAGTGTACTTACCTATTGAAGAAAGCAGTGGTATAGTTCAGTTCATCAGGATGCACATGCGTGAACAAGAGAGAGAGAGAGAGAGAGAGAGAGAGAGAGAGAGAAGAAGAAATGGAACATGAGGACATGAGCGTATAACAAATCCCCATCAGAGGAGCAATATATGCTGAACCATATTATTGTTACACACTGTCACTACATGGTGGTAACATAACTTGGCAGTAAAACATGATCATGAGGCCACATACAACACCAAAGGTTACGACGCCGGAGGACACAATCGTTTGCGCATTGTTTACGGGCCGACAAAACTGTCGACAAACTGTCTTCTTATCAGAACGGCAATGTTCCGTCCTCCTTAAGGAACACTTTTTGGTGTTTTAAGCATTATGTTATGCTTTAGCCATTTAAAAATAGCAGATCTACAAGCTCGTAGCGCGGCACTCGGTGCTGCTATTTAGGTCTGCTATTTTTTGACAAATCTTGAAATGTGGCTCAGATCTTTGAATGTATGTTGTTTCAGAACGTTTTTAACTCAAATCTTTGCTTCTGAAGTGTTCCTGGAATAACATTTTCAGATGGGGGATCCGGTGGCCAATTACATATCATTTTTGGGGTCCTTGACATGAAATATTGAGAACCACTGATACATAAAGTATCAGTGGTTCTCTGGAAAACTGTCTGAAAACTGATTTAGAAGACTATTTTTATTTATTTCAACGTCAGGCCTAAATGGGTTAACCAATGCATCTCGTTGAGAATATTAACGCTTCTTAAGAGAGATCAGACTTATTAGCCTGAGGTAGTAATGGAACATTAATACCTCACGGTTTTTGGGGGTGGAAATGGAAGGCGGGGCTTTTCAGAGTAAAATCTGTCCCATCTGCTTGGCACTCTATAGCGCCTTTATTTTGACAACCTCTGGCAGCATCATAAGGGTTAACCATGCACATGAAAACTGTGATTTTATGCCTGCTTGTTGCCATTTGATCTGGTTTTAAATACAGTATCTGAATTGCCATTTCTTATTTCTTTAACCACACCACTTTAACCATGAACATGAAAACTGATTGCTATGCCAGCCAGCTGCTGTTTGATGTGATTTTATACCTGATTTCATGTGGTCTCTTCTCAATTCTTTAACCATGTCAATTTAACCGTGAACATGAAAACTGTGCTTTTATGAAACGTGCTGCCTGCCATTTATTGCTATGCTGGATAGTAATAGGTTGTCCCCCTGCCCACGAGAACTATTTCTGTCTGCCATGGTGGTGCCATGTATAGCTATTGCTGATTATTTTATTATTTTAATGTTTTTTGTGGCTTTCGCCTTTATTTTATATGTTTTATGAAGGGGCAGACAGTAGGCTGATAGGAAATGTGGAGAGAGATGGGGGGAAGACATGCAGTAAAGGCCGTCGGGATCGGGAGTAGAACCCGTGCACACTGCCAGACTAGATTACCAGCCAAGGTGCCTGGACCGCTGAGCCACAGCCCAGGCCGCTATTGCTGAATCATTTACCTTATTGGACTTTGTATATTTGAGTAGATTGTGCAATCCTGTGATTTGACTTGTTCTGTTCCTTCCGTCTGCATTATCTCTTTCCCTAGTGAACCTAACCTTATACTGTAACTGCTGTTAAATGTTGAAACATTCTCTAGTTCCCTAGTGAACCTAACTGTACTGTAACTGCTGTTAACCCCAGAACACTAAACATGGGTGATTATGACCTGAATTAGGCTATACCATTAGCAGTGGTAAGCAGTGCTTCCAAAAGCAGTGGTTCCAAAAGTGGACGGGTTCCTTTTGTACACTCTCAAGAGTTAAATTAACATTGATTTTACAATATAAATTGGGGGTCTCGGAGATAGAAATGCATTTTTTTATCCCACAATTTTGTAACCCATTTTTCACGCCTGTGTCAATCATCTAATGTGATCCTGGGCTCTACACACCCTCCACCAACCTAGTCCCCATATATGGGGGACAAGGGGAGAGCAACGGACTTGAACTCATGCTTCCTTCATGCCTGAGTGTCCAAGTTGCTCCTTTACACCTGACAGGGGGGAGTTTCCCTGGTTGGACGTAGCGCGTGGAAGGAACACGTTATTCCAACCAGTTCCTTTCCCCTCCATCAGGCGCCCCGGCTGGCCAGAGGGAGGCAGTTTAGTGACCAGGATTACTGCATGTTTTTTGTGAGGGTACCTACCCTAGGGGACACGGGGAGAACATGCAAACTCCACACAGAAAGGCCCTTTCGCCAACCCCGCCTTCGGGTATGGGCACTGATGACACGGAGGAGGAAACACGCCACCAGCACCCACAGCGTCCCGAGCGGGAATCGAACCCAGGACCTTCTAGCTGTGAGAGACATGCAATTAAATAGGGGTCCGTAGCCTAATCATTAGGCTACGGAGCCCCATTTAATTGCATTTCTATCTCTGGGACCTAATGCATGTCAAACTGGGGGGTCCTGGAAATTAAACAGGTTGAGAATCATTGATAAGTGTCAATTTGGGCGTCCTTGACATGACAAAGTTTGGGAACGACTGATATAAGGTGGGAGACAGCGAGGCATGTGTGTGCCAACGAAAGGGGGGGGGGGGGGGGGGGGGGCTACCCAAGCAGGGAGGGAGCTGGCCAGGTTGGAATTGATCCTGGCCGTCTCCTAAATCAAATAGTGTTTAAAGCTTCCGTGCCAGGCTGCATGCTGATACAATCTACTGTTTGACCCTAAGTGCGGGGGGGGAGAGAGAGAGAGAGAGAGAGAGAGAGAGAGAGAGAGAGAGAGAGAGAGATGTTCAAGGACAGAGAGGAGGAGATGTGACTGATCTAAACAGAGATTTGGGTGGCACTAACTTTTAGTTGGAAGGAAAGTAACTTATTAGTTAAAGTAAAATTACCCCCCCCCCCCCCCAGTAATAGCAATATAACTAATGTAAAGTATTACATAATTCTGTCAAATAATATTACTAATATAAAATATTACTAAAATATTACAAATATTTCCTTTTTCTTTTACAAGCATTGGTGTCGTAGTGTAATTCTACAGCCAATACTACAGCCAATACTAGCCAAAGACCCGCCCCCACCAGCCTCTGATTGGCCTACTGACACCGCTGGTCTTTGCGCTGCGTAGTTACCATTCTACGACTATCCTCCGAGGTTGATATATTGGGGGGCGGATCGCAACTCCACCGGGGCTACGTCGCTGGCTCTCTCCGAACTCGCAGATCGGCCTTTTGAACTATTCAAAAATGTTTTTCAAAATTCAAAAGAAAAGGCACATGCGTTTAGGGACGGTAAGGGTATAAGGCACTGGCGAAAACAGGGGCCCATAATGTGTGTTTCATTGCAGGAGGGCACATCAAGACAAAGAAGAAATGAGAGCATTAAGGTTGCAGGGCCGTCTGCCTGTTCCAACCTCTCAGCATGCAGCCTGTTGAATTAGGACAGTGAGGCGGCCGTGGAACGAATCAGTGGGGTGTGGAACGAGAGCACATCTGACAGTCTACATCGGATCAATCACCATTATACTAACCAATTGAGGGGGGTTAGAGAAAATCAGACCCGTCTGAAGTGAGTGGTGCTGTATACTAACTGTACTACTGTCCCCTAACAACAATAGAGGGTACTGTCCTAAAGGAGGTCAGTGCCTTTAAATACCTGCAGGGCACATGGGTCGACTCCACAGAGAAGGACCTTAAAGGGAGGAAGGCACTTTCCTGGAGAGCTCTTAATGGTATGACCAGTGTGTGGAAATCCAACCTCCCCCGACATATCAAGATCAGTTTTCTCTGCTACCGTGGAGTCCGTCCTCCTCTATGGCTGTGAATGCTGGACAATAACACAAGCCCTACAGAAATCCCTGGACGGGTGCTACACCAGAATGTTACGTGTGGTACTCAACATCAACAGGGACGAGCACATCACCAACAAGCGTCTGTACGGGGCATTACCAAGTGTATCAGAGAAGATGGCATTAAGGAGGATGAGACTAGCTGGCCACTGTATGAGGCATTACCAAGTGTTTCAGAGAAGATAGCAGTAAGGAGGATGAGACTAGCTGGCCACTAGCTGCCACTGACACCAAGAACTCCCGGTCTAAAAGCTTGTACTGTGGGAACCAACACACGGGCATCGATCGAGAGAACGTCCCACACCTATACCTACGTGGACGTACTAAAGAAAGATGCTGGTGCAGAAAGCACAAATGAGCTGGCCAGATGTACGGAGGACCGAGATGACTGGAGACGCTCGTCTGAGGACGACGTTGAGAGTACTGTACTGTACTGTACTGTACTGTACTGTACTGTACTGTACTGTACTGTACTGTACTGTACTGTACTGTACTGTACTGTACTGTACTGTACTGTACTGTACTGTACTGTACTGTACAAGCCCTCCTCCCTGGCCTGTGTGTGTGTCTGTGTGTTAGGCTGTGCAACAGTGACACTTGATGGTGAACAAACCCTATAAAGCTATTTTCGTGCCCGGACAGATCCAGGGACAGACCCATGGACACACATAGCTAAACTAACACACAATCATGTCACTAGTGGGCGGGTTTCTGAACTGCCCACAGCCCTCCTATGAGACACAGACTGAGTAGAACAAATGGTGCCATTTTATCATGATTATTAGAGGACCTATATGAAGATAAATGTAAAAGTGGTCCTTTAATAATAAGAATGTTTTTTTTTTTTCTAAGATATCTTTTTGCGGCTTACGCCTTTATTGATTTTTTAAGGGATAGAAAGTAGGCTGACAGGAAACGGGAGAGAGATGGGGGGATGACATGCGGTAAAGGCCGTGTCGGGTCCGGGAGTCGAACCCGCGGCACACCGCGACTGGATCACCAGTCCGGTCCCCAGACCGTTACGCTACGGCCTGGGCCAAGAATATGTTTTTTTATAAAAGGAAATAAGTTTAGGGATAAAGAATATGCCACTGACGACAATATAGGGCCATATATCTTATTTTTTTATTTGTTTTGCTAAAATAGCAGATCTACACAGAAAGGCCCTTTCACCAAACCCCGCCTCAGGTATGGGCACTGGTAACGCGGAGGAGAGAACACGCCGCCAGCACCCACAGCATCCCCAGCGGGAATCGAACCCAGGACCTTCTAGCTGTGAGGTGACAGGCAGCACTTTCTGGTATAGGAAGTTGTATAAATTGAGCCTATAGCACTCTGCGGGCTGTCTGCCCAGCACCCAGCTCACTGAAATGTACACTTATTAAACCTGTGCCAACATTTCCACCAGCCAATTACACACAGTGTTGTGTCCCCTGCACACTATCTAGTCTCCATCCTCCAGAGCACACAGCCTGGTGTAGCCAGACCACTCCAAACTGCACAACTTCACTCCAGAAAGAAACATAGAAAAACAGCTAATTACTGCTTGAAATAACAGGTGTTTTTTTGTTTTGCCTGCCTTTTTTTCCCCCTTTGTAATTATTTGACCGTCCCAAAACATTGGGTGCGTTCGGAAATGCGCACCGGGAGCGCACTCACCTATTAGTTTGCATTGCACAGTGTGCTCAGTGCGCTATTTCCGAACGCGCCAATTGTGTTTATTGTCATGGCGTAAAAATACTTTTTTTAAAAACCTGTGGGGAAAATTAATAGGGAATTATTTCCTGGGCCGCTCGTCGTTCTGAAAGGGGGCGGGACTGAAAGGGGGCGGGACTGAAACGCGTGTGGCGAATTGGAAGTTGGTGTGACGAACGGTTCTCGAGTTACGTGGAACACACACACACACACACACACACACACACACACACACACACACACACACACACACACACACTACTATAAGTGGCTTTGTTACAGTACAATCCTATCCGTTTCCTCCTCGATCTCAAAATGACATCCATGGGTACCTACGGGTATTTATGTTAGACACACCCACAGACACACCCCCAGATTCTCAGCCACACCCACAGGTTTATTGTGGAGTGTGGAGTAGCTATTCAACCACCAGGTGGCGTCGGCCCATGATGAGCAGAGCTATTAAGTCTTAATAGCTTCTAGCAATATGCAGTGGTGGAAAAAGCATCACATCACTGTGGACCCCCTGTTCTGAGAGGACCCCCTGTTCTGTGGACCCCCTGTTCTGAGAGGACCCCCTGTTCTGAGAGGACCCCCTGTTCTGTGGACCCCCTGTTCTGAGAGGACCCCCTGTTCTGTGGACCCCCTGTTCTGAGAGGACCCCCTGTTCTGTGGACCCCCTGTTCTGAGAGGACCCCCTGTTCTGAGAGGACCCCCTGTTCTGTGGACCCCCTGTTCTGAGAGGACCCCCTGTTCTGTGGACCCCCTGTTCTGAGAGGACCCCCTGTTCTGTGGACCCCCTGTTCTGAGAGGACCCCCTGTTCTGTGGACCCCCTGTTCTGTGGACCCCCTGTTCTGAGAGGACCCCCTGTTCTGTGGACCCCCTGTTCTGAGAGGACCCCCTGTTCTGAGAGGACCCCCTGTTCTGTGGACCCCCTGTTCTGAGAGGACCCCCTGTTCTGTGGACCCCCTGTTCTGAGAGGACCCCCTGTTCTGTGGACCCCCTGTTCTGAGAGGACCCCTGTTCTGTGGACCCCCTGTTCTGAGAGGACCCCCTGTTCTGTGGACCCCCTGTTCTGAGAGGACCCCCTGTTCTGTGGACCCCCTGTTCTGAGAGGACCCCCTGTTCTGTGGACCCCCTGTTCTGAGAGGACCCCCTGTTCTGTGGACCCCCTGTTCTGAGAGGACCCCCTGTTCTGTGGACCCCCTGTTCTGAGAGGACCCCCTGTTCTGTGGACCCCCTGTTCTGTGGACCCCCTGTTCTGAGAGGACCCCCTGTTCTGTGGACCCCCTGTTCTGTGGACCCCCTGTTCTGAGAGGACCCCCTGTTCTGAGGACCCCCTGTTCTGAGGACCCCCTTTTTTCATATGCCATCTGAATTAGTTAAAAGCAGGCTCTGTACCCAAACATGCCTGTATTTAGCCTGTCCTGGTTTGTGCTGATTAAAAATGCTAGTCTGTTGCAATCTGACAGTTTTTAGTAGTCTTTGACTCTCTCTCCCCACAGTGTCTACTGTCTAGCCAAACAGGTTATGTTAATTGTATACAGTAGTCAGCCTATACTACAGAGGCTACAGCGAGAGAGAGTGTGTGTGTGTGTGTGGGGGGGGGGGGGGGTCCTGTAGGTTGGAAGGTCACAGATTCAGTTGTTTTCTTTGGCAGTATTCTGCAGTCCAGAATTGCAGTAATCAAGCCCAGAAAAAACAAGGGCATGGATCAGTGTTTTTGCATCATCTAATGACTGACAGGCTCTGATTCATGCAATATTTCTAAAGGTAAAAAATAAGGCAATCTTGGTAACATGATTGTGTGAATACTTTCTACAAGTCAGGTTGCCAAGTCTGCTTATTATTATGATTGATATTTGATACTCAGTTGTAGTAATAGTTACTATTACTACCGCTAAATATTAGCTATTATTATTACTTCTATCGCTTTCAACAACAAACACGAGAAACTTTCAGCTTCCTGGGGGCCTCACTGCCTGTCTGTCTGTCGGTCGGTTTTCATGTTCCATTTAGGTTATTTTTTATTGTAATATGGGGTATTTGTAAGGGAATTAAAATGTTCAGAAGTGACAGACTACACTACAGTATGCATCCACTGCACACAAAATGAAGTGGAAACTGAGTTACATGTCCTAACCGTACAGAACTTCTGGGCTGTATGTTTTGATTAATTGAATACACAGGACCTCAATGGAAACAGGCCATATCTTGGGGTTAATCCTTTTGGTAAATTGTGCTTTTATATAGCGCTTTTATATCATACTCTTGTTTGTATTCAACTTTACTTTAGGTGCGTGTTTCTTGCAAATAAAGTAGTCAATCCATCAATGAGTTATACAATGGAATCCTCATTTATCTCTGAGAGTGTAGCCTACAGGAGTCTGGTTTGAACTTCCAGTCAAGAGTCCTGGCTATGAGACAAATGCAAGCAAGCACATTGGTAGGTTTTTGAGATTCATTCTTTAGATGCTAAATGAAAAATATAGGAACCAGGGTGAAATGTACTTCACGTCAAACTGTAGGTGCTTTCCTGTGCTTCCCCCCCCCCTGCATACCGTTCATAAAGTATTAAATCAATCAACATGAACCCTAACATTAGGTTGTTTGTTTTGAATGTATCATTAGTTTCCACTTTCCATTTAGTTTAGTTTTTTATTGTAATATGGGGTATATAACTGATTGATTAATTGACTCGGTTATTTAACAGTTTGCAATAAACAAGCACAGAAACTCAGAAAGTACATCTTGGTGTGTAGCGAATCTTGTGGACCAGACCCATTGCAAGATGCTGTACTCTGTTGTCAACCCTAAGCCCTTCCAGCCTTTCAAAGTGTGGAGGTGTTAGTTGGATTCGGGGGTTGAGGCCAAGTAGTAGCCTGACCAGCTTATTAGCATGTCTAAAGAGACACTTGAAGCTGGAGATCTGTATGGGCTTCACTCAAAAACCTGAGTAGACCCCAGAATTGTTTTAAAGAGAAAACAAATACCCCTGGAAAAAGTACTAAAAGTACTACTTTGGTAATTACAAGTAAAAGTTCGTAATGCAACATTTACTTGAGTAAAAGTACAAAAGTAACAAAAGTAGAAATTACACTTTATGCATAATATACCATTGCAAATTTTCAAATATATATAATTTTTAGAAAATAGCAGATCTACAAGCTCACAAGCTTGTGTAGCTATATGGCTAAAGTTAATGTGTGTGTTTGTGATGTGATCAAAAATCTACAAAGTAACTGGGGGTAATGGGGGTCCCTGGCATATCTTTTCAAATGGGGGTCCCTGGCATATCTCTTCAAATGGGGGGTCCCTGGCATATATTTTCAAATGGGGGTCCCTGGCATATCTCTTCAAATGGGGGGTCCCTGGCATATCTTTTCAAATGGGGGTCCTTGGCATATATTTTCAAATGGGGGTCCCTGGCATATCTCTTCAAATGGGGGGTCCCTGGCATATATTTTCAAATGGGGGTCCCTAGCATATCTCTCCAAATGGGGGTCCCTGGCATATCTATATATTAAAAGAGTTTTGCAGCATGTTTTTTTTATTACTTGGTTAATTTGCAAGCTGGGATGTATAGTTGCTCTGGCCTCTGTCCTACTGCCACCTACTGTCCGTTTATTATATTACACAGTGGGTGAAAAAACACACCCCTTAAGACTAAACCACACCCATCAGAGGTGTGGCTTCCAGAGGTACCCAGGTTCTTTTAAAAACCTATAGGTACCTCTAGGTACTGGCCTGGTACAGACGAAGGGGACAGTACTGTAAGTATCAATATAGCAAACATAATTGTGCTGGTGGCGAAGTGAAGCTCGTGATACAGAGCCTTGTTCAGAGGAAGGAGACCAGAGGAAGGTCACTTGCCTACGAGGCCTCCTGGTGACAAGAGAGAGCATATAATCCCATCAAGTGTGCATCAGCCATCGTCTTATTATTGCATAGTATCTGAAGGGTTATCAAGTCTGAAACTATATAGCCACGGTGGTGGTTGCTCATCTCAGTGGAGTCCAAGAACAACCCCCGGGGTGACAGCAAATGGAAAAACAACATCATCTTCAACCTTCATGGTCGAAGAGAACAAAGGAATAACGGCCGGACAAACATTATTATGAACATAATGTCTTGGCACACTTTATGGCGGTGATGTCGCCAGTGATACAGATGTACAGGTTTCCTTCAATTTCACGTTTCCATCTCACACTCCATTTCACCTTTATTATTATTTTTTGCTTAATTCTTTGTGTTGCCCAGACATAAGAGGGACAACGGTATACAGTAAAAGATTAGCATACAGTAAGGTTATCTACGAATGAGTGCCCCCAGGGGACATATCTTCCAAGCATACGTTCAATTATGTTGCTTGTTTTTATAGATCGCCACAAAAAAGGCTTTGACCTCAGCTATACTGAGATAAAGGAGGCCGTTGCAGTGCATGTTAGAGGAAGTTAAGGACATCAATGGTTCCTTCCGTGCCCCGGGCTAATCTTCTGCATGTATATTTTAGAGAAAAGAAAGCGAATGTTTGCTGGAATAAGGATGACCTGAGCTGAGATATGGACTGAAACACAGATGATGATGATGATGATGATGATGTAAGGCCGGGTCAACGCCGCATCCAGCCTGGTTTCGTCAAGGCAAATGTTCTTCATCTTAACTGATTTAGACCTGAGACACAAAATGTCTTCAAAATCACGACAGTTTTCTGATGTCAGCTAGTGGTGCTCAACCTATTTCATGTGCGCCACAATTATATGTAATTGGCAGCTGGACCCCCATCTGAAAAAAAAAATGTTGTTCCAGGAATCCCCCCCAGAAGCAAAGAATATAAATTCAAAGATTTGCAAAACATTTTCAAGATTTTTCTAAAATAGCAGATCTACAAGGTCGTAGCGCGGCACTCAGTGCCACACTATGGAGCTTGTAGATCTGCTATTTTTCAATAGCTAAAGTTTAAACATAATGCTAAAAGTGGTTAAACGCTATATGAGGTGACACAGTGGCGTCCTCCGGTCTAAATGGGTTAACACAATGCCTAGAGAGTCATATTTGATCACTGACTCACTAGATTTGCTGGAGAGAAAAGTCAGGATCAACTGGAGCGAATACATGCGAGAAAGATGTATGTAGGGATGGCACGCAGCCACGCACGCACACAAGAATGCACGCACGGACGTGCACGCACGCACGCAGACACACACGTTTGTCAAACATATTTATAACTATAAATAACAATCTCTGATGAAGGCTGCAAAGCCGAAACTCGTTAGCGTTCCTTTTTGGTGTGTGCCAATAAAGACATGGAAATGTGAGTACCTTGTCCCCCCGCTTGTTTAATTTTTGGATGTGCTACCTTTTTGGAATTTTTTAATTCCTATTTTTTGATGTATACTTGATTTGGGTTTGGCACTCCACTGAAAGCCATTGCTGATGCGCAACCTCTTTTTCTCATATATTTATAACTATGTTTGAATTATATGCTTATATCCCGAGGCTTCTGATAAACACTGTATAAAGATGCCATGAACAAAATGTGTGTATAAATCTACAATATCAAGCAGTACACTTTTGGTGCAAAATTAATAGGAACTAATAAAAAAGGTGCGTGGACACTATAAATTGTGGCGGTTAGTTATTTGGAAAGATGAGATGACTTTCCAATGTTTATAACGATGGCAAAAAATGTGCATATTTCACTCTTTCCGTGCATAGTTGCGTGCGAAACACCACCACCATGGAAACACAAGGCGCTCACACAGAATCCCACCGTCCGCCATCTTTGAGCCACTCTGGAGCTGCGCGGACGGAGAAGATATTTAGAGAAAAAAACGCAGCTGAAGATCGTGGTTATAAGAGGAGTGAATGGACGTTTTTGGATCGCTCCACCATCGCGAAATGAAATGATCTCCCACGGAAACAACGCACGCCTACGGTTAGTATAATCGAGGGTCGTCTGTACCCAGAGAATGACGAAAACCCGTCAAAATTGTCAAGGGCACAAACTGACACTTTGAAAAAGGTCGTCAATACCGTCATGGGCATGGAAAGAGTTCACCTGCATACATGTGACGTACTACTGTAGGTCCTACTGTACATGTGCAATTCACAACACTACTAGTGTGAGCTTGCATCAGTTAGTTGTCTGTTCAACAGACAACTAACACAGGAGCAAAAACTATGTATTTGCCCTGCCGCGTGGCCTGGCAGAGATAGCATAATATGCATTATGCAGGGGCAGACATTTGGGAAATATAAATGTTGCATGTGGGCATCTTACTTAGACCTAAACAGCTGAACAACTTTGATCCAGTATTTAACTCAAAAGGCAAAGCTATAGGGTTTACAATAGATGCATACAATTGAATCGTTGCGGTATAATACATAGGCTAAACATGTGCCGTCCAATAAATAGATCCTTTATGACATGCAGTTCATTGTCTAATTCATTGTTGTCCCGAATTCTCCTGTTAAGTCACATTTCTCGAAATTACTAAAAACATTGTACTCTTTGCAATTGCAACACAAAGGATACAAAATGCCGATATAAAAGGAACACAAAGAATGGACAAAATACAATCTCTCTAGACCACTTGTCACACCTACGGCACCATGCCTGGAAAATGACTGTGGAGTGGCTGTGAGTGTGAGTGCCTAGGGGTCTCTCTCTCTCTCTCGTCCCTAGTCTAGTCTGTCAGAATATTTAGTCATAGTTTTTTCTAGTCATCGTGGCCCTTGTTATCATGTAGTACACACCGGTACCAAAGTATAAGACCTATTGTCTCCCCAAAAGTAGTTTTAGTCGACTGACTCAACACCGGTACCAAGTATAAGACCTATTGTTTCTCCAAATGAATGCGGCTGTTTAATAAACCAACTCATCATCACGCTCTCAAAGTGAACGTACACACGCCCCATTGATTAAATATTTTAGGATCCCTCGTCTAGTATGGTCTACAGACGAGTGCTCCTGACTTTAATTGCAGTGAATGCATGCGTGAAGTGAATTAAGGAAGAGAGGAAAATAGATTGCAAGTCCATTACTCCAAATGAACAATAAACAAGTCAACTGACGATAAAAATATTGGAAGTGAACAAACGAATGTGCGTGCGTGCAAGTACAAAATGGTTGAAAAGGAAATCTGTTAGTCTGACAACAAAGTAGATGGGTGGTACGTAACCCATCAAGCAAATTGCAGTGTTTTGATTATATACAGTAGGCCTACACTCACATGCACTTCATGTACATGACATAATCTCACATGTACAGGTACTTAATATACATGACATACACTACACTCACATGTACTTAATGTACATGACATACACGCACATGTACTTCATGTATGACATACACTCACATGTACTTCATGTATGACATACACTCACATGTACTTCATGTATGACATACACTCACATGTACTTCATGTATGACATACACTCACATGTACTTCATGTATGACATACACTCACATGTACTTCATGCATGACATACACTCACATGTACTTCATGTATGACATACACTCACATGTACTTCATGTATGTCATACATAAAGTACATTTGAGTGTATGTCATACATTGTATGACATACACTCAAATGTACTTTATGTATGACATACACTCACATGTACTTCATGTATGACATACACTCACATGTACTTCATGTATGACATACACTCACATGTACTTCATGTATGACATACACTCACATGTACTTCATGTATGACATACACTCACATGTACTTCATGTATGACATACACTCACATGTACTTCATGTATGACATACACTCAAATGTACTTCATGTATGACATACACTCACATGTACTTCATGTATGACATACACTCAAATGTACTTCATGTATGACATACACTCACATGTACTTCATGTATGACATACACTCACACAGGGCTCGACGCTTAGCATGTGCACCTAAGTTGAAAAATCTAGTAGCACACAAATTATTTTAGGAGCACGATGAAAAGTTATCAAATAATGTGTTTTTGAGGGGCGCTCCTATATACAGCTTTAGTCCCCACACGTCTCAATATTTGCCATTGACAATGAACGGAGAAATTAGGTCAAATTTCCACTAAATATGACGTAAATTAGATCATGATGTATGATGATAAGAGTGCCCCTCACTTCACACAGGTGTGTCTTTAATAAAGTGATATGAGGTAGGGGCAGGCAATATGACAAAATATTATATCACAATATATTTTCAGAAATGATCACAATATTGATATTCATCTGGATATCATATTCTTTTATATCTATATAATCAATTTGTTTTTATACTGATAGACTATTAGTTTGGTATGCAGATAGATAGATAGTCAATTCATTTTATGAATGGATGGACAGACAGACTATCCGTTTTCATCTCGCTGTTCCATCATGTGAGTGTGACATTTAGTGCAGAGGCTACTCGATGGTGAATTAGTAATGTAACATTCTCCTTGGCTCTGACTGCTTCAGTTCAGACAGAACATCAGTAATATAACATTCTCCTTGGCTCTGACTGCTTCAGTTCAGACAGAACATCAGTAATATAACATTCTCCTTGGCTCTGACTGCTTCAGTTCAGACAGAACATCAGTAATATAACATTCTCCTTGGCTCTGACTGCTTCAGTTCAGACAGAACATCAGTAATATAACATTCTCCTTGGCTCTGACTGCTTCAGTTCAGACAGAACATCAGTAATATAACATTCTCCTTGGCTCTGACTGCTTCAGTTCAGACAGAACATCAGTAATATAACATTCTCCTTGGCTCTGACTGCTTCAGTTCAGACAGAACATCGGACATAAGGCTACACCTCGGCGTGGTGGAAGGAGATGGTGGGGGGGATCTTTGCCTTTTTTACGTTGCTCGTTATGCAGGCCAGTGAGGCCATTGACTCCATAGCTCTAGTCTAATGCGTTGCATTTAGAGTTATGGACCTGAGCTAGCCACTGACTAATATATCCAGCCAGGTCGGTCATTCGTATTGCGCTGCGCACACGCTTTTGTAAGCAAGGTGCTAAGCAAGGGTTGTTTTGGTATATCAATCAATCCGTCCACTCCATGTGCGTGCGCACGTGCACTCTTTACATGCGCGGCTGCATGCTGTTTCACCCACGTTTGGTTAAAAGTTATATCAAGTGATGTTTTAACATTACAAACTTTCTAAATAACTTTAGTATTCAACGTGTCGGGGTCCTAGCAACTCCTTCTGTCTTCTGTGCTACCATACCATGCTATCCTGCTGCGTTCGCTCCGCTGCTGACATGGAAGAGCAGCAGCAGGGAGGGGCGGGGCGATGGGAGCAAAGGGACAGATCTCCAAATGAACACCGCATTGAGCCTCGACACGTTGTTAGCTTGTAGCTCTGCTCTTTTTGGCGAACGACACCGCCGTTCAGAAATATAGATTTAGGTATAGAACGGCGACTATAGAATGTGCACTTGCTGTAGACAGAGACTTGTCTTTATCACGATTGAATGGTCAAATCCTGTAGTCGCAACTGTGCTACAAATTTAATTTTACAACTCGCACGGTGATATTTTTAGTCGCAAATGCGAGTACCTAGTCGCACTGTCGAGCCCTGCACTCACATGTACTTCTCAAACCACAACCCTCCTCCACCTGCAGACCGTCACTCATCCAACTAACACAAACCTTGCAGTCGGTCGCAGAGAGGAGACTCAAAGGGCCACTTCACCCCTTTTGCAACCAGATCTTATTTTAATGATGTTTGGGAGACATGAAAGACTTTCCTGGGGTTTGTACTGTACGTGGGTCATATGTGTTTTTAGATATTTCAGTATTTCAAAGGAAGGAAGTGAGCCCATGCAGTGTCCATGACATCATGGAGCCCATGGACACTTTGAAATACTCAAATATCAAAAAACACATATTACCCAAGTAAAAACCCAAGGAAAGTGTTTGTCTCCCAAACATCATTAAAATAAGATTTGGTTGCACACTCATGCAGAACATGCAGCTCAATATGCAGTCCGACGGTGACCAAAGCATGACGAGTGATGATGATAATGAAAGTCGACCATTAAACAACCACAGACACCGCCTTGATTCAAAAGCATGTTTACCTAATCCTGACCTCTGACTGACCAGCATGTTTACCTAATCCTCTGACCTCTCCTGTCCGACCAGCTCTACAACACTACCTGATTAGAACACATGTTGATGAGTCTGTTATACCTGAATAAATCGCACTGCCCTGGTCATACTACTGTCGGCCCTGTCCGAGTAACGGAGGTAGGGGCAGACCAAGCCCCCAGTGCAGCTCTCCAACGATGAAGCACTGGGGCCTAGTGGTAAGAGGTGGGACTGCAGGCGGACCCGTTGGAGTTATGACGAGGAAACCCAGTGCAGCTGGGCTTTAACATTGAGCGCCCGTTTGCACTTCCGCATTTTGAGGCACAATATGTTGGTGCCCAAATCGAAAAAATGCGGAAGTAGACGGTTCTTCCGGGTGCTTCAAAACGCCACTGAGCAACTTCCACTGAAATGAATAGCGAGGTGGCGGGGCTATCGCTCCGGTTCAGTCTCTATCCTTTTAATACTCATGGGGCAGACACCAGGCAAGGGTGTTCTGAGGGGTGTGTGTGCGCGTGTAGAATGGGAAGGGGGGGGTGCACGTGAATATCACCACTCTTTCATCTGCTGCACGGACAAAATAAATGAAGACTTTTTTTTAAGGCAAACCACTCTGTTTAATGTCTTTACTCACTTTGTGTCTGTGGTGGGAACCATCATTTCCACATTTGAGGAAAACTATGTCCATATTAATCAGAGTAAAATTGCCTTCTTAACTCCAGAACTGCCATCTGCTCGTTCGCTCAGCGATGCACGGCTCATTTACCAATACAACACCAACTAACTGGCTTTTTTCTGCTGACCGGAACCTCTCAAGTTCTTATTTAATATAACATTATACTAAAGTGAAATTAATGGCTATGCAATACTAGTCATGGGCAGTGGTGGAAAAAAAGTACTCCATTTGTTTAGCGGTAGAGTTCTCATAGGACCTCAAAATGGGTTCTGTAATGTATTAACTGCAGCTCGAGGGTGACTCCCCCAGAGTTAGTGTCGTACCAGGACACTATTAATAGACTTTCTGGAAGAATAAAATGAAGTTTGGAGCTACTAAAATACCAGCATTAGAATTAAACAACTATAGCTTCATTCTAACTGCATTGTACTGTGGGAGGGGTGGGGGAAATGGAGAACAGGACAATATGTGAAACAATCCAAGGCCAAAATGTATGTTGGGACAGGATTATAGGCCGATTCAGGGTACATTTATGTTGGGACAGGATTATAGACTGATTCAGGGTACATGTATGTTGGGACAGGATTATAGACTGATTCAGGGTACATGTATGTTGGGACAGGATTATAGACTGATTCAGGGTACATGTATGTTGGGACAGGATTATAGACTGATTCAGGGTACATGTATGTTGGGACAGGATTATAGGCTGATTCAGGGTACATGTATGTTGGGACAGGATTATAGACTGATTCAGGGTACATGTATGTTGGGACAGGATTATAGGCTGATTCAGGGTACATGTATGTTGGGACAGGATTATAGACTGATTCAGGGTACATGTATGCTGGGACAGGATTATAGACTGATTCAGGGTACATGTATGTTGGGACAGGATTATAGACTGATTCAGGGTACATGTATGTTGGGACAGGATTATAGACTGATTCAGGGTACATGTATGTTGGGACAGGATTATAGACTGATTCAGTAGCAAGTGTGGTTGCACACATATCCAAGTACAGTATGATGAAGATGTATGAAATTCTCATTCATTTGGACTGAAATGTTATAATTCTCAAATTGGCTCAAACAGAAATACTAATTAAAAACCACACCTGTGTGAACCGAGTGGTGCAACTCCCCTCTCTCCCCCCTCCTCCCTCTCTCTCCCTCTCCCCCTCTCTCTCTCATTAGCAGGCAGCAGGCACAGCATACCCCTCTCTCTGTTTCTGGCGCCCCCTACTGGTATTAATAAGTCACATACTCGTGATGTTCCAATGTCACGCATGCGCACACCACTCGTGCTCATGACTACACACAGGTACACGGACATTAACACACAGGTACACGGACATTAACACACAGGTACACGGACATTAACACACAGGTACACGGACATTAACACACAGGTACACGGACATTAACACACAGGTACACGGACATTAACACACAGGTACACGGACATTAACACACAGGTACACGGACATTGCTGGTTGTAGGAGTGGTTGCACCACTCAAAAAACAAAAACAAACGGAACCACTATGAATTATTAAGAGTTAATTGGGCACACGCAGACCAAGGCGTGTACTTGGAGGAAACACATCGACTCACTGGCCTACAATCCTTAAAGGTACATGGCCTTTCCCCCTGATCTTATGTTATGATCTTAAAAACAAGCGTGTGTGTGTGTGTGTGTGTGTGTGTGTGTGTGTGTGTGTGTGTGTGTGTGTGTGTGTCCGTCCAAGATAGTACCAACCAACCCTTACTTAACACATTGTATGCTAGAGTTTTCTATTTGCTCAGGCTTGCTGGTGCTAAGCGATTAACATTGGACTTTTGAACTTTTTAGGGGCCCACAGCGAGGGGCCTCTTATAGCTAGAATCACATCGCATAAATAAAAAGTAGGCCAAACATGTCCACTTCAATTTAAAAAAAAATTATGATTCTACCATCTTCCATTCTGGAGATATTGACCTTTTTCTAAAACCTGCTTTTGAAGGCACGCTGCTCGCTTGAAAAAACAGCAGAGATATGGAAGGTTGAAGTTGACAGACATTGACAGACAGATATAAAAATGAACACAAATAATATCATATACATACTACACACTGAATGAAAGCCCTGAATGTCTACTTTTAGGAGGAAAACAAATACACATGGTCCCATGTATAGTTTGTCAGTAATTGGCTATTGAATGCAGCTTGCGCCCACCAGAGAGGATTTCAGAAAATGCATGGACCAGAAGAACTATTATTCACAAAATAAGGCCTATAGCGAAATGTGAAGTGAGCAGTGCAATGTTGCGCAACATTGCACTGCTCACTTCACAGGGGTGTGATTTTCATTATTATTACAGTAGAAGTATTTTTCTTATGAAAGCAGAGAGTCTTCTGTTTCATACGGTATATAGTATGTACATTTCGCTATAGGCCTTATTTTGTGAATAATAGTTCTTCTGGTCCATGCATTTTCTGAAATCCTCTCTGGTGGGCGCAAGCTGCATTCAATAGCCAATTACTGACAAACTATATTTGTATATATTTGTATATTTGTTTTCCTCCTAAAAGTAGACATTCAGGGCTTTCATTCAGTGTGTAGTATGTATATGATAATAATTTATTTATGTTTATATCTGCCTGTCAATCTCTGTGACTTTAAACCTTTATAACTCGCTATGATAACTTCATGAGGAAATGCTCACTTCACAGGGGTGTGATTTTTATTATTATTACAGTATTAGTTTTTTTCTTATGAAAGCAGAGGGTCTTCTGTTTCATACGGTATATAATATGTACATGTCGCTATAGGCCTTATTTTGTGAATAATAGTTGGACCTGAACAACTGCATTCAATATCCTACTGACAAACTGTACATGGGATCAATATTATGTATTTGTTTTCCTCCTAAAAGTAGACAATTAGGGCTTTCATTCAGTGTGTAGTATGTATATGACAATAATTTATTTATGTTTATTTTTATATCTGCCTTCAGAACGATAGTATAACGGTGAGATGCGTTACTGGATCGGTGAGTTTAGTGGTTGAGGTTGACATGTCTGGACATGTTTGAGGAAAGAAGCACAGGAGAGAGAGATGATCAAATAACTGGCTGCTTTGTTGGACAACGCTATCTTCACTTTGTTTGGGCAAAGAAGCAGAGATCAGCGATGGAAAAGAGTTTTATCCACGGCAGATAAGTAATGACGTATTATCGAGGGACCGCCATGATCAACTAACTGCCTGGGACCGAGGCTACGTTGTCACCAGCCAATGCAGCCATCGCTATCCGTTGTGTGATTGTAGCCTTTTTATTCATTATAATTGCAGTGATAAGACCTATATCACAGCCGGGCGTCTCTCTCGATACCGTGGATATAGCCTACACCCTACATCCACAATCACACAACGGATAGCGATGATGGCTGCATTGGCTGACGAAGACGTAGGCAGTAAGTTGATCATGGCGGTCCTTCGATAATACGTCATTACTTATCTGCCGTGGATATAAAGCTCTTTTCCATCGCTGATCGTGCTTCTTGCCCAAACAAACAAAGTGAAGACGCGATGGCGATCCACACAACGGATAGCGATGGCTGGTGAAGACTGAAGACGTAGCCAGGCAGTTAGTTGATCATGGCGTGTGCCGTGTGCGTGTTGAAAACGTTATGAAATGGCGATCGTTGAAGATTATTCTTGGTTTATATACTGGCAGAGGGCAAATCGACACGACTGCGTTATATCTTTTTCCGAGAATGAGAGAGCGATGCAAGGCGATTACAAGGCGCAGTGTGGCCTGGGGCCAGGGAACTCAAACTGCAATGCGATCCGGGCAGAAGAGACTCAGACTCCCCCCACAAAGATTCCTCGGGAGAAACCATGTAGAAACAGGAGGGGAGGGGGAATCGAGTGTATTCACAGACACTAGACTAATACTAGAGTATGGGTAACTCCATTTTAGATGCCCTGACATCTGCGTTGGTCTATGCCGTTGCCGTGCAGACCCATACGTGTAATGGAGGCATTGGAGGAGGGAGCGTCTTCGCCACAGACAGACCTCTTTTCAGGAGGGAGGGGCTTTTTACTCCCGGATCACATATTGGAGCTTCCTGGAGACGATCGCTGTTATTTTCCTCGGTGTCCTGGAGCATAGGACGTTGATGTACAGTAAGCAATAAAAAAACGTATAAAACGTATACATACGCTTCGCGCGTACGGCGTTCGATATTAATAAAGCGTATGGATACGTTTCCAGCATTTTTTGTGTTAAGGAAGTATAACTAACCTGGGGTAGATTTCACATACCGATATTCGGAAGCCTGGGCCATGTGCATAAACGGACCCTGAGTGGCCTAAGAATAGCTGGCATGAAAAAAAGAGCAAAGCCAAACAACTTGCCAATATACTGTTCTGTTTCGGCTGTTATAGGCAGTGGACTGTCAACCCGGTTATATTTGTATCCTTGTAAAATTAATTGTAATGTGTGCGTGTGTGTGTGCGTGCGGGTGAGAGAGACCAAGGGATTATATGTCACAGTGCTGTATCACATCATGGATAATAGAGTAGCAGTTGTGTGTGTGTGTGTGTGTGTGTGTGTGTGTGTGTGTGTGTGTGTGTGTGTGTGTATCACATCATGGGTAATAGAGTATCAGGAGGTGCCAGATGAGAGCAGATGTTCTCTCAGCATCAGAGGGCTCAGACTGAGGCCTAGCTGTGTGTGTGTGTGTGTGTGTGTGTGTGTGTGTGTGTGTGTGTGTGTGTGTGTGTGCGTGTGTGTGTATGCGCGTGTGTGTGTGTGCGTGTGTGTGCCTCAGACTGAGGCATGTGTGTCTCAAACCCCTAACCTCGAATAATGGAGTAAAAATAATGGCTTTCATTGATGACAATGTGTGTAATACCATCACATCTTCAAACCGCGCACGCACGCACACACACACACACACACACTCTTCACTTTGCTCTCTCCATTAGGCAGAAATAAAACCCTCAAATGATCCTTCAAGGATATACCATTATTATAATATATAAATCTATATTTCTGGCATTTGAACCATTGAGACGTTTTGATCACTAAAGTCAGAAGGTGTTTCACGTTCTCCATTATGCTCCGTCCTTCAAGTCCAGGCATGCAGAATGGAGGCTGAATGGCAGCAAGGATCTGGGAAATGGCTTAGCCATGCAAATGTTAGCGCGGCTCATTATGCTAATTCAATCGTTAAGCCATTTAGACCCGAGGACGCATCCGTGTAACTCCATAACCGCACCTTAACCATTATTTTGAACTTTAGCCATCAAATGTACAAGCTCGAGGTTGTAGATCTGCAATTATGTGGCAAAATCATAATTGTTAGCAGATCTACAAGCTACGAGGTTGTAGATCTGCATTTTCTTTTTTAATGTGACGTACATCTTCGAATATATATTTTTTCACAGCAAACTTTTTTGTTGTTCCAGGGGGGCCCTGGAACAACATTATTTTCAGACAGGGGTCGATGGCCAAATTACATATATAATGTTTTGGGGGTTCTTGACATGAAAATGTTTGAGAACCACTGACAGAATGATTTTAGAAGAAGACGTGTTGTAGAATGTGGTCTCCGGTCTAGACGGGTTAAGGGATGAGAAGAAGGCCACGGGCATCTCTCCAGGCCTCGCTCAATTAATGACAATGATTCAAGGTCTGCTCCTCATGTGTCAACGGAGAGAGACACCACATGCATGACGGGAAGCACCATATATGAACACAATGTAAACCACATGTCTGCGTGATGGGGAGCACCACATGTCTGCGTGATGGGGAGCACCATATATGAACACAACGTAAACCACATGTCTGCGTGATCTGGAGCACCAGATGTCTGCGTGATGGGGAGCACCACATGTCTGCGTGATCTGGAGCACCACATGTCTGCATGATGGGGAGTGCCACATGTCTGCATGATGGGGAGCGCCACATGTCTGCATGATGGGGAGTGCCACATGTCTGCGTGATCTGGAGCACCACATGTCTGCGTGATGGGGAGCGCCACATGTCTGCGTGATCTGGAGCACCACATGTCTGCGTGATGGGGAGCGCCACATGTCTGCGTGATGGGGAGCGCCACATGTCTGCATGATGGGGAGCGCCACATGTCTGTGTGATGGGGAGCGCCACATGTCTGTGTGATGGGGAGCACCACATGTCTGCGTGATGGGGAGCGCCACATGTCTGCATGATGGGGAGCGCCACATGTCTGCATGATGGGGAGCGCCACATGTCTGTGTGATGGGGAGCACCACATGTCTGCATGATGGGGAGCGCCACATGTCTGTGTGATGGGGAGCACCACATGTCTGTGTGATGGGGAGCGCCACATGTCTGTGTGATGGGAAGCACCATATATGAACACAATGTAAACCACATGTCTGCGTGATCTGGAGCACCACATGTCTGCGTGATGGGGAGCGCCACATGTCTGCATGATGGGGAGCGCCACATGTCTGCATGATGGGGAGCGCCACATGTCTGTGTGATGGGGAGCGCCACATGTCTGTGTGATGGGAAGCACCATATATGAACACAATGTAAACCACATGTCTGCGTGATCTGGAGCACCACATGTCTGCATGATGGGGAGCACCACATGTCTGTGTGATGGGGAGAGCCACATGTCTGTGTGATGGGGAGCGCCACATGTCTGCGTGATGGGGAGAGCCACATGTCTGCGTGATGGGGAGCGCCACATGTCTGTGTGATGGGGAGCACCATATATGAACACGACGTCTCTCCATATCATGGATAACGGTAGTTCATTGAGAACGTCTTTCTGTTGTTTACAGATCCAACAGCATCGACGGAGCCATATTATGGTGGTGTGACGGACGGACTGACTGGTTTTGCAGGTTTTCATAATAACCTCTCTTTGCAAATAACTGTGAGAACTGTGGCGGTGGCTCAGGGGTAGAGTGGCTGGATAGCAACCACAAGGTTGCCAGTTCGATCCCTGTGGGCTCCCCAAGAGTTAGTGTTGAAGTGCCCTTGAGCAAGACACTGAACCCCTAATTGCTCCTGATGTGCTGGTTGGTGCCTTGCATAGTTTCCGCCGCCATCGGTGTGTGAATGCATGTGTGAATGGGTGAATGTAATGCACAATCTATGTAAAGCTCCTTGGATAAAGGCGCTATATAAATGCACCATTTTAGAACGGCTTACAGTACATTTCAGAAGGCAGTTTGATATTAAATAAATTGGACTGATTCCAATAACTATGTATACTCCCCTGTTGGGACAACGGAGCCCAAAGCAGTGAGGCTTTCCCAGTCAGCGGTATACACACTCATACATCTGCTGATGGCTCTGCAATGCATTTTAAAGCGAGCTTCGCTGAAATGTTCCAACGCCACGTAAAGGAAAAGACATTTGCTGTTCCCAAAAGTAATCATTAAAAGAAAAAAGGGTTATCCGCCTGTTATGTCTACGGGTGATTTCACTCTATATGGGACATAGAAGTGGGACAGCTATATGTAACTTTGTAACTTTTTGAAACACTTTGCTGTCCATCCAGCATTGGGGCTGAAAAAAGGGCACTTTTGGACAAAAATAGCGACAATAGCAGATATATCAGCTATTTTTGGGGCGCACCCTTTAGCTAGTGGATATGAGGTGTATACGACATGGATTTCTAAACAAATGTGTTCAACGCAAAATGCTTTGTTCAAGTTCAGGAGACTTCGGAGAAAAAAAGCAATTCTCCTGAATGCTATAGCCTTCCGGCATGTCATGGAAAGGAGTGGCATTTCACTATAGTAAATGCTGCATTCGTGGTCTGGAGAGGGCAGTTGTTTTACAGACGGGTAAAAGGGCAGGGGCTGAAGCCCCCTCTGATGTCTATGTGTTCACGTCCCTGCCCACCCTGCCCACATACTGAAGAATGCATTATGAGGGTAACAAGGACGGTCGCCCACAAACCGGCTACTCACACCACACATTGGTGTATTAGGGAATAACGGCTATAGGCATCGTTTTATATGCAGTCCCATTTGAATATCTGCAATAACAACGTTGCATTATTACAACACATGCTTTCTGAGTATTTATGCTCAAGAGAGGGTAGATACGTGCTCATTCCATCTCAGTCAAATGCTATAGGCCTGTATGTCATTACATGCATGGCTGTGCCATGCTATCCTACATGAGAATATCTACTCTGTACAGAAACATCTGATACAAATAAAATAATTTGAGCCGCCCCATGAATTGGAAACATAAAAGGGATGTTTAAGACCTTAATGAGGCTCATATAGGGCTTTGCGCCTCTTCAGCAGAATCTCTTCACATACAGTATAGTGTGTGTGGGGGGGAGGTTGATATTGATGAAGCTCTGATTCACTTGGTTTGTGATTTGATTCCAGGCTTTTTTTGCCTGCGTTATAAAATTGCAATAGTGACGATAGAGGACTAGGCTTAAAGGCCATAACGAACATCAAAAGGGGTTGAAGGCATAAGAACGCTCGTTATAATATTCATAATCATGTGTTGTGTAGGATGACTGTAGAGTGTACATTTTGAATTCTGGACTTTTACTTGTAAGAGAGAAATTCTACACTGCAGTATTGATACTTTTACCTAAGTAAAAACAATTGAGTAATTTCTCTACTAGTGGTATTATGAATAGCCATGGTTTCTGTGAGAAGGTCACCTGTGAAGCGGATTATCTGAGTGTGCAACTACGTACGTGTTGCAATCTGCATCACAGAGATAGATGACAGTCTGGCCAATTAAGTAGAAAGTTAATGGCTCATATCAGACACCGCCAAAAGACGAAGGTAATGGGGTTCAATGCAGCAAATCGCCCAGAAAACACATGTTGTACTAAGCAGACACCTGTCAATGTGACAGCACACATTCACATTCACACTCTGGTGTGACCTTTACAAATAATCCAACGTTGTTTTACATAATATTTTATAGATGGCATATTCTTCACAATAAAAATGGTTAATGGTTGCATTTATACAGCACTTTTATCCATGGCGCTTTACATAGATTGTGTATTACATTCACTTGCACGCACGCACGCACATGGCGGAGGAAACCAAAAGCTCCCAAAGAATCGACAAGGGTAATGACGTCGACTATCCAGTCACTTCTTAAGATCCTTGAATCAAAGCTGAAATCCCGCCCAGGTAATTTTCTGTTGCAGTGTCTGAAAACTCACTTATACTCCATGGCTCTATAGAGTGTCAGCAGATATGGCAGATTTTACTCTGAAAGGTCCCCCCATTCCGTTCCCCACTAAAACCGGTAGGCATAATGTTCTTACCTCGCAATGGTCACTCTAAAGTCTCTCTAGAAGCGTTAATATTCCAAACAAGAGGCTTGTTGAAGTCAGAAATGAAGACAGGACATTGCCCATCTGGTCAAAACCATGGAGAGCTCCCTAGATTAGAAGATACGAGCCATTCTTTCTGAGCCATAAACAAGGATGGCAGCGTGCATGCGCAAAACAGCAAGGAGTACGGTGAAGAAGGAGAGATAAAAGATCATACATCATACGTTACCCAACCAATATTGAAACATATCGTAATTACGTCACCATTTACAGCCTGCAGTTATAACCCGGCTTTAGTATTCAATTGCAATGTTTTACAGGCCTCTTATGGCCTATAGTGTAGACACTCGACATAGTGCAGTTCTAGTTTTAAATAGTGAACACAGTGTAAGCTACATGAGACATGTAGAGTACACACATTGTGTCGGCTATTAAAGAGAACAATAAGCATTATGATCGTTATGAAGTAATATGGAATCATTTAGAGGAGGATGGGACGGGGGGTGGGGTGGGCATTGTGCAGGCCTTTGCAGCCCATTTCCCTATAATAGTCAGTGAGAATTAAGCAGCGGTTACTTATGCTCTGCTTTCAAGGAGGATTGTGGGAGTTATAGATGGTTAGATGATGATAAACAATAGTCCTCTAATCCCTGCTCTGCTGCAGCAGCCTGGATAAAAGTTATAGACACGCCTTGGTCTAAAAGAGACATTTAGTCAATACCCAAAAGCTAGTGGTGTAAAGTAACTACAGTAATTACAGTAAGTACTGTACTTAAAGCTGCTATAAGCAATAATACATAAATTTACATTTGGTACTATAAGTTGATGCCTGACGACTTTTGTACTTTTACTAAAGTACATGTTTTATTCCGGACTTTTACTTGTAACGGTTATTTCTTTCTAAATACATTACACACTATGTCTGAGAGTTTATTATCTTTGCCCATGAAGCTTTCAGAACGTTCCTCTTCCATGACCATCATCATCCATCACCATTCCATCATCTCTGAAATGTTTGACATCTGAAACATTTTCTAAATATGAATTTAAGCACATACTACTTCTGTCTGGTTTTACCTCGGTCATGCTAAGTTAAGTAAAACATTTGAGTACTTTTCCCCACGACTGCACTTAGCTAATACTGAACAGCTCATTTTCTTCCTATAGGACACAGAATGGTTTTATGGAATTGCAAGTGAAACTGTAACCATGTGACAATAACCCTCGGATCAGGAGCATTATACCAAATTAATCACACCCGTGGGTGCTCTCTATAAGTGCGTCCCACACCCACAAACTCTTCCTCTTTTCTTCCTCCTGGTCGGTAAGAGCTTATACCAGCTTGTGATTTGACTATTAATTCCTCACGGTACTGGAATGCCTACTTTGGGCTGCCTTCTATGTGGCACCCCCTTGGCGCGTCGTGATTCGTGAGGCTGTCTCATCATCTATGTTGTCTGTTGCAACTTGCAGTTGACGGTTGTGTTCGTCACGTGCGATACATACTTAACTCACGTTCCCGTTGGTGACAGCTGTGCGTGTGCGTGAGATATACTCACATTCCTATTTGGTAAGTGTGTATTGTGTAATGTGTTCTCCGCTGCAGGTATAGCATAGCCTATACTGTATATACTGTATTATATATATATACTGTATTGTGTAATGTTTTCTCCGCTGCAGGTATAGCATAGCCTATACTGGCAGCACTGCACACAAAGCACTCGAGTGGCTTCTGCTAGCCTGGCTCTGCTGTCGTTTACACTATCGGCTACGGCCGTCTTCTTTGGTGGTATACATGTTGGCCTCCCGCGTCTTGGACAGTGCGCTGTCGCCACCTATACCTCTGGAGCGTGGTTGCAGTCAGGCTTTGCCTTGTTTAGAGGGGTTTTTTGTTACAGATTTTCTTGCAATTGATTATTATTAATTGTTAATATTGATATTGGCAATAGAATATTCATTTTATGATGCAGCAATTCCGTCCGCCCTTGATTGGGCTTGCATGTTACTTTGCTGCATGTGTGTTTCTCCAAACTATTCAGTAAGCTACATATTGGCTTTCCCTGCTGTATTGTTGCAGTCAGGCTGTGCCTTGTTTGGAGTTTTGATTTATGATCTTCCTTACATTGACTATTATGTATTGTTAATATTAACAATATAATATACATTTTATAGACAGGCAGCAATTCCGTCCTATGTTCTACAGTATTATTGTGCATTATGTAAAAAGTGCAGTAGGCCTATGTCCTGTTTTTCTTCTCTTTTCACCTCGTTTCACCGCTGCCGCTATTCATGTAACACTGGAGCTTGAAAAAGGTCAGTAGACTGGATGTGAAATTAATTAAGACACTGGAAAAGAAAAGCATTGGAACAAAGATTTAGTGAGGAGAGTTGAAGAAGTACGTCAGGGTGTTAAGGTGTCTTTTTTCTCTCTCTCTTCCATTCAAATCACGGCTTCATGCCGAGACGTCATAATTTAACATTAATCCATTTAGGACTGCAGACCAGATTCTACAAAATGTCTTCCAAATCATGACAGTTTTCTGATAAAAAAAAAAAATCATATGTTTCTATATCAGTGGTTCTCAAACTATTTCATGTCTAGGACCCCAAAAATTACATGTAGAAGAAAACATATGAGTTAAAAACATTCGCTGTGAAAGAATATATATCCAAAGATTTGCACAGGTTTTCATACACTCAGTCGCTCTGCTATTTTTCAACAGCTAAAGCTTAAAAAATAATGGTTAAAGTGGTTTAAAAAAGCTATAAGGTGACACAGATGCGATTCCCGTCCAAATTGGGTTAAGAACTTTTCGCGGGGTGATTCAGGACTCTGATGTGGGACTCTTTCTGGGACTTTTTCTCCTTCTTTTCAGACCACCGGAGGCAAAGGTAAATAAGCTCAGAAGAGCTAACAATCTATCGACCGACCAGCGTGATAAAATATCACACCTCGTGGCCTTGGACTAAATCAAAACGGTCCAACAAAAGCCAAGCCTGCGAGGATTTAAGGTCCATGGCGCCGCACGGGGCTGTCTCAGGCAACAGCTGTGACTGAATCAGGGATAGATGGATGGACAGAGAGAGAGAGAGAGAGAGAGAGAGGGAGCTGATCCACTTGCTGACCTGCTGTCGGCAGACTCGGCATTGAGCAATCTTTTTATAGGGCTTTATATGTGACCATACCATTAAAGTAGCTATAAGCAATAATATGTCAAAATGTTTTGCCCTTTTTATTTTTTTCATTCAGACAGGGTAAAAAGCTCCCAGGGTAAAACGCTCCCAAATAAAATGTAGGCTCGGTGACACATCTAGGGGCCACAATCTGCATTCAAAGATGTTCCTAGAAGCTTTGTCATTGGTCGGAAAAAAACCCCGGTTGCAATGACTAACCAATCTGGAAGTATACAGGCAAATCGACCAATGACAAAGCTTCTAGGAAGATTTTTGAATGCAGATTGCGGCCCCTAGATGTGTCACAGAGACAATTCTTTTGGGGGGGGGGGGGAGCATTTTACCCCCCTCTCTTTAAAAATAATAAAAAGAACGATGTACCAAATTTCCCACACCACAACCCCCGGCTGCCGGACTAATTGCAGTAGTGTCCACCGTGCAATATGCTGACGGTATTAACATGCCACTTGGCCATGCGGCAGCTTGTCAATGACGTCCTTTAATGAGGCGACTCCACACCATAATTCATACACCTCTGACCTATGGCTAAGCCCTCTTTAAGAAGGGCACTATACCGCAATAAATACAGCAATGGCTGAGTCAGCAGCAATGTGCTAAATGGAGGGGTTTATACATTCACATTGTATCCATGTTTTCTACACAATAATAAGGGAAAATTAGTAGGAGTAGGATGTGACTTGTCAAACTAGGGGGTTTTCGTGATTATGAATCCATTGCAAGCATTAGTTTTGCACACAAAAAACACTCCTTTGCCTAAAAATGCCCATAGCCGTCGTCACAAATGTGATGAGGTCAGCACACAAGTGGCTATGGCTGAATTTAGCCTAAGGAGTGTTTTCGTGCAAAACGAATTATTGGAATGGATTCAGCATCATGAAACCCCCCATGCTACTTAAAGCCTAATGATTTTTTATATTGGTTGTTAATGGTACCCCGACTTTCAGCAGCTGTCACAAAGTTGCCCAAGGGAGTTGGGTTGGAACATAATTATGTTATAGTAGACACCTTTATGGACACATTTGTGAAGAAAGCTATAAGCATTTATTATTATTTTTGCAGATTTGCCACACATTTCACTCATTTTATCTAACTAAAATGATCCACAAACATCGACCAATGACAAAGCTTCTAGGAAAGTCTTTGAATGCAAATTGCGGCCCCTATGAGTCACAGAGACAAAGACAAAAAATTTAGAGCGTTTTACTCATCTCTGAATACCAATAAATAAATAAATAAATACATAAGTAAATAAATAAATAATAAGGTTATTCAAATGTTGACATATTGCTTATAGCAGGTTTAAGAGGGCTGCATGCTGCTATATTTTGGTCATGTGGTGTCAATGTGTTCTCTAGCATGCAAGTTCAACATCAGAGGGATCGACCGTCTCTATACAACAGGGCCGACAATCCCAGGGCAGCAGTCAGCGGTAGAGTGGCCGGTTGAGCAGCCAGTTCGATCCCCATGTGGGCTCCCCCAGAGTTGGTGTCAAAGTGTGCTTGAGCAAGTCTCTGAACGCCTAATTGCTCCCGGTGTGCAGGTTGGTGCCTTGCATGGTTTCCTCCGCCATCAGTGTGTGAATGTGGTGAATGAAATTGCGACCATAGGTCACAGATATAGCACCCACATCAAAACAACACATAGCACAATACAAAAGCATGAGGTCCCCCACTGTGTACAGAACCATCTATCGCCAGGGCAGTTTGTTTAATGCTGCGATGGCTGAGGGGACTAAACTCCTGCTAACGGACATTTTTCCAGATGGCATTAAAAAAGCAATAGGCCTACAGGGATGAGCAATTGTCATTTGATATTGAATGTGCTAACCGTGTGGCATGTGATGGCCATACTGTTCATATCAATGCACAATCCATTATGTGAAGCGCTTTGGATAAAAGATATTTACCATTTACCATTTACAATCCAAGATAATTTATGCTGAGCACAGACAGAGTGATTTCAATCAAGGGAAGGCAACGCAATAAGCACCTGTACTTATCCAATCATACTGTAGTATTGTGTTAACCAGTCATTCGGCCAACATTGACTGGCGGCCTTAGCTAGGTTTCAACGGTTTTAAGTTGTAACGGCACCGCATAGTGGAGAGCTATGATTACTTAATTAAGAGGTAACACGCTGGACGCCACTTGAAAGCTAACAGCCAGATTTAATTTGCCGAACCCTCAGTAATCAGTAATTTAAGCAACTTGACGTTCACAGCCAAACAGCGAAAGGTAGTCGGGTCGTTCTTTCACTCCCAGCGCGACTAACGGCCCGATCTTCTGTGACGTGCTATGCACAATTAACTGTCAGAGTCTGATTTACCATTGGGCTAGGGTACGTGGGCTACTGCTGGTGGGTGAAATTGCTATAAGTATTGCAATCCAATCCAAGTGAGATTTGTGTTTAGTTATTGCAGTTATATTTCTGGTTTAAACATTGAAAGCTTCTGCTCTGCTGCAGTGCACTGCAGCCAGTCTGCTGTCTGCTCTTATGTCTGCACTGTCTGCAGACATGTCTGCTGTCTGCTCTGCTGTCTGCATTGCTGTGTTGTGGGGTATAGCTGTGGAAAGCCTGCAGTCTAATTTAGCCCACCATGTCTGTCTGTCTGTCTGTCTGTCTCTTTTGGGGGGCTGGGTACCCCAAAATTAAATCAAAATAACCCCTTCCCCCCAAAAAAAAAATAAGTTTCACCCAGAGCAGGAGAAAGTAGAAAGTGTGATATTTTAAACACTGGCTATATATAGTGCTTAAAGAACACTTTGTGTACTCTGTACACACGTATCTGGCTTATAGATTTGGTCACAGGTGAGGATCGAAATCGTCAACCTTTGGATCTAATCTACACTCCCCCCTTCACCAAGTTCAACAAGTATACACAACACTTCCACCTTCACCAAGTTCAACACGTAATCAGTAGCTTCCTGCTTCAACCCACGGTGGAGGTGTCCCATGGGGCTCCTAATAGGACGGGTCAGACTAGGCAAAAGAGCCATTTCCCCATGGGGACAATGACAAGTACCCTCCACAAAAAAGAAAAAAACAAGCTATTCTTCAATGTTCTGTGATCTTGTAAAGTATGCTGACGCTTAATAATTTGCAGGAACGTGCACACACAGACATCAAATGGGGGCTTGAGCCCTTGCCCTTTTACCCGTCTGTAAAACAACTGCCCTCTCCAGACCACAAATGCAGCATTTACTATGGTGAAAGAAATGCAAAATGCCACTCCTCTCCTTTCCATGCCATACCAGAAGGCAGCATTCAGGAGAATTGCATTTTTCCCCCCAAAGTCCCCTGAACTTGAACACAGCATTTTGCGTTGAACTAATTGGTTTTCGAAATCTCCAGTGGGTTGCTCCCCGGAAATAGCAGATCTACAAGCTCTCAACTTGTCGCAGCGCAATTTTCCCGTGCAAAAGTGCCCTCCAATACGGGACGTCCTCTTGCCCGGCGTGCACACACTTCTGTCCCACACCTTTGGCTCAGGAGGTGGAACAGCACAACAAAAGGGTTTCATTCTGTCATTGTGTCAAAGCGTCCTTGAGCATTCAGAAGAACTCCAAACTGCTCCCACTGAATAGTGACGTGCATGATTGCCTCCACTGTCGGCGTACGGATGTTAACAATGCTTTGGATAATAGTTTAAACATTTAAAAACTGTGTACATTGGTGACTATAACTATAATGTAGAGGCCTAGAAAAACTAGTCAACTAGTACGAACAAGGTTGACTACTAGTAGTACTAGTTACTAGTCCACTATAGTTGACTAGTCGACTAGTTGCTTAAAGCCCTAGCGTGTGTGTGTGTGTGTGTGTGTGTGTGTGTGTGTGTGTGTGTGTGAGAGTGTGTGTGTGTGTGTGCGTGTGTGCGTGTGCGTGTGTGTGCACATGTGTGCGTGCATGCGTGCGTGTATATATATGAATTGTACACAACTATTTTGTCAAATCATTGTCTCAGGCCATTTATTGCTGTGCACTTTCCTAAATTGTTGAAAAGGCTCAAGGTTGTGTGGACTGGAATGGACTATGATCTCTATCTGCATGCTTATGAACCCATTACACTACTTTGGAGTTGAGTGCACTTTCTTTTATTTCTGTTCATAATATCGATAGGCGTCTCCATACCATGGTTGGAGGCACTCTCCATATTCCTCTATTGATTTGTTTTTTTGGATCGAGCAAACAAGATAAGCTGAGTCAATCGAGGACACGTGAGTGAAAATGGCTGCTATAGTCCAGGGGCCGGGCAAGACATAACATGTTTGTAGTTTTGTATTCCTGCATGTCTCTAGTTTATATTTTGGTATGATAACTCTTCCAATTCAGTAATGCTTTATCACCAGTTATAATTAATTGCATTTTTATAGCGCTTTTCCAAGTGCTCAAAGCGCTTTACAATGGTTCATTCATTCATACATTGGGAGGAGAAGGAGCGAACAGTCGACGCCAGCGTCCTCACTTCCCACATTCACACAACAATGGTGGCAAGCTTACACCAACCGAATCATTGGAGGCAATGAAGGGTTCAGTGTCTTGCCCAAGGACACTTCGATATGTAGACAGGAGGAGTCGGGATTCGAACCGCCGACCCAGGGATCATTGGACGACCTGCTCTACCTCCTGAGCCACAGCCGCACCAGTTATATGTGACCATACCATTAACACCCTATATAAGGCAAAAATGTCCGTGCAACAGTAGTTTTGCACTAAACTGTCGTGCAAAACGAATGCTTGGAATGGATTCACAATCATGAAAAACCCCTAGTTTGACATGTCACATTAAATAATGAAATTTGGACATTTTTTATGTATGGTGGTACAATTTTACAATTTAGGCATTTAAGCAGATGCTCTTAATCCAGAGCGATTTACATTAAGCAAGAACAAAAAGCACGGCAATACATCACATACATACAAAGTAGTTATCATGAGTCATACGTAAGCTAAGAATCTAACAGTGGGATATCTATATAATGAACTATGCATGTATACTTTATATAGTGTTATGTCTACATAAAAGGTGGTACCAATTCATGAAAATATCAGTGTTGGCCCCTGCACTACTACACCATGTCTGTATTCTGAGAAAATCGGTTGCAGTATTTTCTCACCACCAGAGAGGGGGGGGGGGGGGTACAGTACACAAGGTTTATTTTCCTAGGATAGCTGCATTTTTTACGGCTTGTGATTGGTTGTCAGTGGAGTAGGGAGCGCTGGGCTGTGTTTTGGACAGCACGCACATATGTGGTTATATGCCTAACCTCACAAAACTATGCCTAAACCTAACCATAACCTCACAAAACTATGCCTAAACCTAACCATAACCTCACAAAACTATGCCTAAACCTAACCATAACCTCACAAAACTATGCCTAAACCTAACCTTAACCTCACAAAACTATG
Organism: Protomyctophum parallelum; assembly: GCF_964188405.1. NCBI lineage: Eukaryota > Metazoa > Chordata > Actinopteri > Myctophiformes > Myctophidae > Protomyctophum > Protomyctophum parallelum. Next base: position 46,332,499 of record NC_139702.1, read on the forward strand.
CCTAAACCTAACCTTAACCTAACCATAACCTCACAAAACTATGCCTAAACCTAGCCATAACATCACAAAACTATGCCTAAACCTAACCTTAACCTCACAAAACTATTGTTGTGGACTTACTTTCTGGTGCATTGGAGGTGCGTGGTAATGATGCCACAACAACAAGGGTTTCCATAAGATGTTTACTTGTCAGAACGTCGGCAGAGTTACAGAACTGTTGCAGATAATGTTGACAGAACTTGCCACAAATAACGGCAAGTATAGTTAAACTCACACTCTTTGCATAAGTCTTTCTTTGGTTGTTGTCGGTCCGTGGTTCTCAGGCAGAGACGGAGGAGGAATCACTCAGACGTCCATACACATAGAAAACCGGAAAACAACACACTAAACTGGCGGGCTCCACAGAAACTACCCAGAACCCTCTGAGGCTAAGATCCAATCAGAACACATTAGACTTAGTAACTACACACACTATAGGCTTACAGTAGCAAGGCACAGGATGGCAGTTCCCTCGTTACACCATGCCTAAACCTAACCATAACCTCACAAAACTATGCCTAAACCTAACCATAACCTCACAAAACTATGCCTAAACCTAACCATAACCTCACAAAACTATGCCTAAACCTAACCATAACCTCACAAAACTATGCCTAAACCTAACCATAACCTCACAAAACTATGCCTAAACCTAACCATAAGCTCACATAAACTATGTCTAAACCTAACCATAACCTCACAAAAACTATGCCTAAACCTAACCATAACCTCACAAAAACTATTATGTTGTAAAAAAAAAGGTTGGAAGTGGGATTTTAACTCATGAAGCAAGTCGGTACCCCCCTCTCACCACCAGAGAGGGGGGTACACATCAGAGCAGGGGAAATGCCAGACTGCAGCTTTAAAGCGCATCATCAGTTATCTACTCACTCAACACAAAGCCCACATTCAAAAAGGAAACTAAACCCAGATGAAGGGCAGTAAATATGACAGCGACACTATCTATAGCATGGTGGGCCCTAATATCTGCACTGCTGAATCAGCAGGGGCATTCAGAACGTGTGTACATTGTTGTTATCCATCCATCAATCCATCTTCAACTGCTTATCCGTAGTCGCGGGGGCAACAGCTCCACCAGAGTGTTCCAGACTTCCCTCTCCAGAGTGACTTCCTCCTGGGGGATCCCGAGACGTTCCAAGGCCAGTGAATGTGTTTCCTCCAACTGCGACTTGGTCTTGCTCGGGGTCTCCTCCCAGTGGGACATGCCTCAAGGACCTCCCTATAGGGAGACGCCCGAGAGGCATTCTGGCCATATGCCCGAACCACCTAAGCTGGCTCCTTTCCAGGCGAAGAAGCAACGGCTCTACTCCGAGTCTCTCGCGTGACTGAACTTTTCACCCTATCTGTGATGCCAGCCACCCGTCGGAGAAAACTCATTGTCGTTAGTGGGAACGAAAACACAGGCCTGCGCCCCACCGGAAGAGGAGGGCCTAAGGCGGAGCAAACGGGTAAAGTCCTGCTATTTGACCATCTGTTTGGCACCGCCCCCAGAGGGAAATTCAAAGGAATAAAGGGTGCTTTTTTTGCCCATGGTTTCCCAGATTGGGTGAGGCCTGAAACACAACTGTTCCATGACACTCATCAAGATGTTGGATCAGTCACTCTGAAATAAATAGGCTATCAGTGCCAATGACCAACATGCCACAGACTGTGGCACAGTCCATTCCATTTGGCATTCAAAGCAAACTCGATATTCAACACCCTTCTGAGACCCCTTTCAGACAAAGAGATTGCTTCCTTATAACGTGTGTCCAGAGAAGAAAAAAAAAAACGTGTTAAACTAGACGGTTCAAGGTCTCCAGCAGGCGCCCCATGAAGAGAAAGCAATTCATTTCCCCAGCGCTGCCAACAAAGCCTTGCCTGCATATATGTGTGTATGTGTGTGTGTGTGTGTGTGTGTGTGTGTGTGTGTGTGTGTGTGTGTGCGTGCATCCTGTTGCTTGCAGGTCAATGTGCGTTGGTGTAATATGTCTCCAGCATCGCTACAGCTGTCCAGAATGCCCAATCCCATGCACCAATTCCACTGTCGCACACTATGATTCCACCACTACAAAATGACTATGTAACTAATACCACAAATGACCCTCTGCAAAGATTATAAGTCCCTATTGACCATATGCACACAACTGCCACCTTGCCAGCAAGGTGGTAACTACAGTATAGGTGAAATTTCCCATTGATAGCCCATTCATCCAGACAGAAAAGTCCTACCTAATTGTATTACACCCATTCTTGAGATAAGGGACAAAACTTTTTTCAAATCAGATTTTTTTTTTTCTTTAAGATACATTCAAATCAAATGGATGTATTTGTAGACACAGGTCTCAACTACCAATCCTGAGAAGGAACAGGTTTTTCGCATAACATTTCTTTCTAAAATGGGACATTTATGCACTTCATAACTGATTCATGTCAACTCCGTCAGACACACTAAAATCCCTTTTATTTTAATTTGATAATTTCAACAATAATATAAAGTCCTCAGTTATCTTATAATAGCTTTCAATAATCAAGTTAAGTAATACAATTATTTTAATATTGTTTTGTTCCAAAATCACACTATTATGAAATATCCAATTTCTCAAATCCGTCATTTCAACCTTTATTTTCAATATTATAACATGAAAACCATTTCAGTTGGTGTTTCAATACATAAGCACAAAGGATTTGACATTGAATCGTCTATTTCTTTATTTCTTTGGAAATTAACAAAAACATCACGGGACCAGCGTCTGACGGAGTTGACGAACATCTGACGGAGTTGACAAGTTGAACTGATTTAGGTTCTAGACCACCTAGGATCTTGATTCTGGTGACTAATCCCACATTTTCAAGGATGAGGAATACAGTGGTACTATTTATATTGGCCCTGTGACCATGGCAGCCATTTTCAAAATGGCCACCAACTTTCTGTTATTTCCCAATAACTCAAGTTCTACACCACCTAGGATCTTGATTCTGGTGACTAATCCTACATTTTCAAGGAGGAGGAATACAGTTTAAAAAATGGTGGACCTGCTATTATTTTACCAATTTAGTCAGGGAATATTATCAGAATAATGTCAAATCTGTGAATACATTTCTTACCAAGACATTTTTTCACCAATGTGTTTGTAAAGGTGTCTACTAACATATCCCACATTGGTTGTCTCCACCAGGCCGAAGGCATGGGGGGAGAGTATGTTTTGCACTCCGTCCGTCCGTGTGTCCGTCCGTCCGTCCGTCCGTCCGTGTGTCCGTGAGCAGCTAATCTCGGCCACTGTTAACCCGGTCGATGCCAAATTTTGCACACACACTCCCTGGATGCCAACGATGAACCTCTGCCCCAAACTTTCCAGAACGGCCTGTTATAGCGCCACCAGGAGGCCGCTTTGTGCAAAACAAGTTTTTGCACAGTACACCTACAGATTTTGTCCAAACATCACAGTCTCTCTAGAGCCATTCAACGAAACGGGTCTTTCAGATTTCTCACACTCCATCCTGATTGGTTAACATTGGCTTCCAAAGTTCACAGGAGTGCTCAGTTTCAAACAAAATGCTGCAAATCATGAACACATCGCGTGATTTCCCTGAAATTGTGCACCCACATTCCCACTAGGCCGAGGACGAAATGCCACATGAACAATTTCAACTCAGCCTCAAGGTGGCGCTATAACTGGCCGAAAAGTGTTTTTACCTCTAACTGCACGGATCTGTGGATAACTTTGTATGCCAACTCCCTAGAGGCCAAGGAAAAACCTTTGTCTGGAATTTTTCACATCTGCTCTTTATAGCGCCACCAGGAGGCCGACATATGTAAAACACATTTTCTATTATTACTCCTTCAGATTTTATCCAAATTTCACGCAAATCGGTACACATGATCTCCATAGTCATGTGATCAAGACAGGTTTGTTTGATTTCTCATATTCCATCCTGATTGGCCACGATTGGCTCCTACAGTTTTCAGGAGTAGCCCGCTTTGTACAAATGGCCACAACTCCTCAACGCAGCGTCCAATTGCGATCAAACTGTGCACGCATATTCCCACTAGGCTGAGGAAGAATCCTGGTGGAGACCTGTGCCCAGAAGGGCACTTTTTCTAGTTTCTATTGAACCACCCTAGGGGCATTTTTGACAGCTGCTGAAAGTTGGGTACCATACCAAGTGGCTATGGCCAAACTAGGGAGTCTATGGCCAAACTAGGGGTCAAACCCCTTGGGCTAAATTCGGCCATATATCCACTTGCCCAAATGTGCTGACCTCATTTTGTGATGACGGCTATGGCCGTTTTCAGCCCAAGGAGTGTTCTTCGTGTATAGCTAATGCTTGGAATGCATTCAGAATCATGAAAACTCCCTAGTTTGACATGTCACATGCTACTTAAAGCATAATGAACATTTTGCCTTATATAGGTTGTTGATGGTACCCCAACTTTCAGCAGCTGTCAAAAGTTCCCCTAGGGTGGTTGAATATAAAGCAATGTGGGATATGTTAGTAGACACCCTTCCAAACACATTGGTGAAGAAAATTCTTGATAAGGAATTTATTATCAGATTGTATTAATATCCCCTGACTAAATAACTCATCTTCTAGACCACCTAGACCCGACTTCACCAACAGAGACCCGATTGACACCTAAACAACAAGTTTGGACAGCCCCACCAATTAGTGTTATGGAAAATAGCAAGTGTCTACCCTATGCCCAGAGGGAGACACAGAACTTAGATGCGGCTCACATGTTGCACGACTCAACAAGCTGCCACCAGAGATGAGAGCTGAATTCTGCCGCACAATGCTCTGCGACCCTAGAGCAACCAACACCATGTTGGAGTTCTCTGAGTGGTTGAGTCCTAGCCATTAGCCTGTGCAAAGGCAAACACCTTGAAGACCTGCTTGAGGTGAACAGTGAGCAGTGAACAGTGAGCGAAATACTGAAGACAGAAGATCTGCCTTCAGGACTATCAGGCAGGATGTGCAGACACTGAAGGCATCAGTGTTGTTCTGTGTCCCCAGCATGTCACCCAAAGCAATGTTACCAAATCAAAGGAGCCTTCACCTCAAGTCACCTGGGGCTGGGTGAGCAATCGTATCCTGTATCTAGCCTCACAACTAAATACAGACACTTGGCCAGACTGCCGTTTGAAAGGGTCAAACCCTTCATCCTGATTGGGGAAGACCACCCCACCTAATCACACCAACCGAACAAGTGAGGTGGGCCAGCAGCCATCTGCACAAGACTGGGCTGGACCCTGCAGGAAAGCAATCTCCAGCCAAGACAATGTAAGTTCACTATAACAGAGCCCCAGAACACAGAGCTCATGAGAAGGATGGAGAAACACTGGCAGGAGGCCACCAAGATACAACGCCACACTGCAGTGGCCAGTGAAGTCAAACTGTGCGTCTGTACCTGAAAGGGACAAGTCAAAGGCTAGAAAGCCCACCTCCTTTTAATGTCCTGTCAGTAGCAACTCAACCTGCACCTGAAATAAGCCCTGACCCCTCCCAGAGAAAGTTCATCCTTGAAAATGTAATAATTAGTCACCAGAATCAAGATGCTTGGTGGTCTAAAACTTGAGTTATTGGTAAAATAACAGCAGGTTGGTGGTCATTTTGAAAAACAATGGCTGCCATGGTCACAGGACAAATCTAAATAGTACCACTGTATTCCTCATCTTTTAAAATGTATTATTAGTCGCCAGAATCAAGATCCTAGGTGGTCTAAAACTTGAGTTATTGTAAAATAACAACAGGTGGCGGCAATTTGGGAAAATGGCTGCCATGGTCACCACGAGACAAATCTGTGATGGCCCTATAGCCAAAAATGTTCCTTAAGGCATGCTCTAACTGTGTGCCAAATTAGAATATGTCCCATTATTCAAAAACTATCATTTTATTGTTTTAGGAACACTTTTGTCAACTCAGTCAGATACATGTCAACTCCGTCAGACACAAAACCTGACGGAGTTGACAAAATGGCATTTGTTTTCATCTTAACCCTCTGTAGTACAATGTAGCCATTTAGTTTTTTCTTCAGTTGTTAGCTAAACCTAACCCTAAACTAAAATACTAAACATTATTTTGGAATTCTTAACAAAGATCATAATAATGTCCTGACGGAGTTGACATGTAAAAGCTGTGACCACATTGATATCAACATTGTTTGTTTAAAATATCAATCAATTGAATGCTTGTCAGACCAGGTGCTCCACTGTTGCAACAAATATAAACAGGACTTGGAAAAGGAGTCTTCAGGCTAAATCTGTTGACAATATGTTCTGATTAATTTAAGACTTTTAAAAAACCTGACTGAGTTGACGGAGACGTGGGACACACATTTGATATGAGATATTTAATGGAAAAGTAACTGTGTATATTGTTTGCTATGTTGTTGACCATCTACTTTAATTTAGTATGTATTATGTGATTGTGACAGTATTGTTAGATAATTTCTATCTTGTTATATTTTATGCGTGATTGATCATTTTCCTTTGACCTTTTGACCCTTTTTGGCCCTGTGTAGTGACTTCGCGCTGTTAGTGTGAACCACTGTCACTGTCTCTGTCTAGAGCCCTACATGTATTTGACCTCGCATAGCTGTCTTATCAGCCAGGCACCTCCCTTTCGAGACAAATTTATCCACTGCCACAGACATTTATCCTTTGAGGCCGAGACAACCTCTGTGTTTTGTAATTTTCCATTCATCCAGTACAATTCCATCAAGTGCCCAATACTCCTCGTTGTGCCACGTCGACTTTGTACCATTCTCCATTTTGTATTGAAAAGTATATATACCGGATTCCATTTTGGGAGACGGTAGAGAGAAACCAACCATTCTACTAGCCCCCCCCCCCCCCCCCCCCACGGGGGTCTGGGCTCTGTATTTGATTATTATTGCTGTGTTTGTGAATCCTGTTCTATTTCTCTCTGAAGCTATGATTATTATAAAATGACTAAACACCTCGCTCTGAACTGGACTTCTCTCCTTGGGGGGAAATAAGGTAATATTTTGGTTATGGGGTAATCCTTCCTGTTCATATTGGCTATTTACTTAAAGTCTTTTGGTAAAGCTAAAGTTAAGTATAAGTATTGTAATGGGATTACTCCTAAAGTATTATTGTGAGCCTTCCGGAGCATTTTGGTTCTGTTCCGGAGCAGCTCGCAGCTTCATTTAGCCCTCTGCTATCGAAGATATTTTCATTATTTATAGTTGCAGGGGTCTTACAGTCCCCCCTGACATTTTTTATCATGATGGGATAAAATACCCATCAACTTTAGGGGGGGGGAGGCGTGGGGGGGGACTGTTCCTGTAAACGCATGGAGCGATTTCTTCCTATCTCTCTCTCTCCCTGCCTGTGTGAAAAAGTTTCCTGTCAGTGTGTGTGTGTGTGTGGGAGCTGTTCCTCCCTATCTCTCTCTCTCCATGTTTCCTGTTTGGAGTCAGTCTCTGTGCCTGTGTGTGTGTGTGAGGCTCTCCTTCTCTCTCTCTCTCTCTGTGTGTATGTGCGTGCTGGGTTTTCTGCGTGCATGTCTCTGTCTGTGTTTCTGATAGTCAAATTAGTTAATATTTATTAGTAACCGGCAACCCCTTTTGTTTTTGTTTTTTTTTGCCATACATCGTATCATAATAATCTCTGACTCTTCACTATTTTTAATACATATACTGTATTGTATCAGTCCTTCGTATATGTTCTTTTTCTCTCTGTCTAAAGCTGGTGACTCTTCACTATTTTTAATACATATACTGTATTGTATCAGTCCTTCATATATGTTCTTTTTCTCTCTGGTCTAAAGCCGATGTGCTAAGACATCCTGAAACATAACATGTGTAGTTTAGGATTCAACGGTCTGTCTGTATTTCATGTGCGATGTTGCCCTGTAGTGGCCCACATGTCAATCTGTCTGTATCTGTTGAAAATCTGAAATACGCATACTTTTTCTCCCTATCTATAGCTCTGTCTTGATACGATGTTATTTTTGTTAACCAGTTTTTCATGTCATTCACCAGTTCGTTCTTTGTTTGTTTTTTCTGTTATTTACAGATAAAAGGACTGCTGCAGGTGGGAGTTGGGGTCGGTGGACAGGCCGAGAATTTCAAAGCCCACAAATGCGATGGAGTAGAGTTCTCTCTGCGTCAAGTCTCTGAAAAGTTTGTGGTGGATTGTGGACTTCGAAATTCCATTCTTGTATACAAGGTTTGACCCGCAGACCCGACCCCCCCCAGCGCAGATCCTCTAAATTCACTGGTTAGGCCCAACCCCAGAACAGTCTAACTAGATTTCCCATTTGGAACAAATTTATTAAATTTTTTGTTTTCATGTTTATGTGGTTTATGTTGTTGTTGCTAATTTACGCTTTCCAAGCTACGTTTAATCACCTCCAATTGAATTACATTATTGTTGATTTTATTTGAAAAAAAAAAAAAAAAAAAGGTTTTAGTCATTTCATATTTCCCCTAAATTGTCAATATAGGAACATTTCCTTCTACATTTTATTATTTTGGTTTTTATCATCATGAGTTTGATTTGACTAGGCATTAATCTCCCCAGAATCACTTGATTCTATATCTGATCTGTATATGGTACTAAGGGACTCCCAAAGACATTGTTGCGACATCGCGCTGGAGCGCATGAATAATATCACCATCAGAATACCCTGTTTCCCCTCTCCAAGCTCTTGAACCATGTGACGCCATATCAGTATCGCCCACATGGCTGTTTGCAGAGAATGATGAATGAACCATTGTATCTGTGAACCTGTCGTTAGGAGGGGGGGGGGAGGGGCGAAGAATCGGCTCCGACAAACGAGCCAAAAGAACTCTCGCAGATTCAGTTCTGACAACGAACTGATGACGAGCCAAAAGAAGAACTGCTCTAAAAATGAACATTCATGTGGTCCCAAATGACACATCTCGCCGGCCAGGTAGGCTGCAACGGTTTGCTGGGTTGGTTGCCAGCCCCGAAGATATCTTCATCAACCATCATCATCAAGAGAGAAAAGCCATTCTTTCTCTTTCCCACAAGTACCATCTAATTAAGGATTTTATGCCTAGTAAAGTTGAAATCATTGTGTTTTTTTTTATTTTTCATTGTTCCTGTAAAGTTTCCCCTGAGGTTTTGATTTTGTCAAAGGTCATATGATCATTCGCACATAAAATGCGATGGGTTTGTTAGATAATTTCTATCTTGTTATATTTTATGCGTGATTGATCATTTTCCTTTGACCTTTTGACCCTTTTTGGCCCTGTGTAGTGACTTCGCGCTGTTAGTGTGAACCACTGTCACTGTCTCTGTCTAGAGCCCTACATGTATTTGACCTCGCATAGCTGTCTTATCAGCCAGGCACCTCCCTTTCGAGACAAATTTATCCACTGCCACAGACATTTATCCTTTGAGGCCGAGACAACCTCTGTGTTTTGTAATTTTCCATTCATCCAGTACAATTCCATCAAGTGCCCAATACTCCTCGTTGTGCCACGTCGACTTTGTACCATTCTCCATTTTGTATTGAAAAGTATATATACCGGATTCCATTTTGGGAGACGGTAGAGAGAAACCAACCATTCTACTAGCCCCCCCCCCCCCCCGGGGGTCTGGGCTCTGTATTTGATTATTATTGCTGTGTTTGTGAATCCTGTTCTATTTCTCTCTGAAGCTATGATTATTATAAAATGACTAAACACCTCGCTCTGAACTGGACTTCTCTCCTTGGGGGGAAATAAGGTAATATTTTGGTTATGGGGTAATCCTTCCTGTTCATATTGGCTATTTACTTAAAGTCTTTTGGTAAAGCTAAAGTTAAGTATAAGTATTGTAATGGGATTACTCCTAAAGTATTATTGTGAGCCTTCCGGAGCATTTTGGTTCTGTTCCGGAGCAGCTCGCAGCTTCATTTAGCCCTCTGCTATCGAAGATATTTTCATTATTTATAGTTGCAGGGGTCTTACAGTCCCCCCTGACATTTTTTATCATGATGGGATAAAATACCCATCAAGTATTAGACACTTTTTTGGCAGTTTGAAATTGTGACCATTTGCTGGGGACAGGCTAAATACAGGCCTTTTTGGGTACAGTGCCTGCTTTTAACTAATTCAGATGGTATATGAAAACAATTATAATGAAATTAATGGCATAATAATACACAACTGTATTACAAGTGCTTTTATTTTTTATGAATTAATTTATTTTTAACATAAATAAGGCTCTTATGTATGTGTTTTTTTCCACTTTTGTCCCTCATCTCAAGAATGAGTGATTAAACAACGTCAAACTCACCAACATTGCAACTGTACGAAAAGTCGTTGTTGGGCATGGGGCTGAAGCCCCCTTTGATGTCTGTGTGCACGTCCCTGCTTTAATCGTTACTGTGTGTGGAGACCATAGCAGGCTTTCAGCCGTTCGCTCATGTCTCCAGAGGTGAAGGCTTTCAGCCGTTCGCTCATGTCTCCAGAGGTGAAGGCTTTCAGCCGTTCGCTCATGTCTCCAGAGGTGAATGTGACGTCACATGCTCTGCAGCAGCGTGCACAGAACCTGCGTGTCTTCTCTTTTCACAGACAGTTCGGAACACTGACGGGGGAGAACTGTCCGGTCCAGGACCTCAACAGACTCTGAGTCGAATGAGGTTGCCGTGTTAAGACCTGGAAACACGTCCGTGTCACATTAGCGTTTAACCACGTTAACTATATTTTACAAGCTCATAGTGCGGCACTATGAGCTTGTAGATCTGCTTCTATGGATATAAATGCTTCAGAAGGCTCGGGTTCCACTCACAATATGGCGACAATTTTGCACCGGTGGATTATTATGGGTCTCGCAGATTGTGAAATAGACTGACTAGAGTGAATCCTCAAAAAGGACTCTTGACAATCATTGCTTCCCCCCCCCCCCCCCCCCCCCCCCATCTGTGTAATATTTGATCTACTGTATACAGTGGACAGAACATGACATAACTGACCCAGTGTGCCGTCCTTGGAGTTGTTTACTGGCCAAAGGCCCTTGTTTTCATACCACTGCATCAAACTTACTGAAAGGTCACTTCAGAAGGTGGATTCCTTTTCTTGCTGTGTTTTGACAGCCTTTATGAAGCTCAGCCTTTACTAAAGGCCCAAGGGCGGAGATTTATGGCAACGGCATCGAGGTTTGATAACGTGCACGGCTCATACCAAAGACTCTAGGGTTGGATTGGTTGGTAAGTCCCTGCGACATACTAGTGTAATCTCCAGGGGGTGTACTTGTACAGTACATCAAGCTGCCTCACACTACAGAAACAGGAGATGGGCCTCATGGCTACAGAAACAGGAGATATGATCCTGCCCCTATGGGCCTCATGGCTACAGAAACAGGAGATATGCTCCTGTCCCTATGTGCCTCATGGCTACAGAAACAGGAGATAGGCTCCTGTCCCTATGGGTCTCATGGCTACAGAAACAGGAGATAGGCTCCTGTCCCTATGGGCCTCATGGCTACAGAAACAGGAGTTAGCCTCCAGCCCCTATGGACCAACTGGATACAGGAAACAGGAGATTGGCTCCTGGCCTCATGGCTACAGAAACAGGAGATAGGCTCCTGGCCTCATGGCTACAGAAACAGGAGATAGGCTCCTGCCCCTATGGGCCTCATGGCTACACAAACGGGAGATATGATCCTGCCCCTATGGGCCTCATGGCTACAGAAACAGGAGATATGCTCCAGCCCTTATGGACCTCATGGCTACAGAAACAGGAGATAGGCTCCTGGCCTCATGGCTACAGAAACAGGAGATAGGCTCCTGGCCTCATGGCTACAGAAACAGGAGACAGGCTCCTGCCCTATGGGCCTAATGGCTACAGAAACAGGAGATAGGCTCCTGCCCCTATGGGCCTCATGGCTACACAAACAGGATATATGATCCTGCCCCTATGGGCCTCATGGCTACAGAAACAGGAGATAGGCTCCTGGCCTCATGGCTACAGAAACAGGAGACAGGCTCCTGCCCCTATGGGCCTCATGGCTACAGAAACAGGAGACAGGCTCCTGCCCTATGGGCCTCATGGCTACAGAAACAGGAGATAGGCTCCTGGCCTCATGGCTACAGAAACAGGAGACAGGCTCCTGCCCCTATGGGCCTCATGGCTACAGAAACAGGATATATGATCCTGCCCCTATGGGCCTCATGGCTACAGAAACAGGAGATAGGCTCCTGCCCCTAAGGGCCCCATGGCTACACAAACAGGATATATGATCCTGCCCCTATGGGCCTCATGGCTACAGAAACAGGAGATAGGCTCCTGGCCTCATGGCTACAGAAACAGGAGACAGGCTCCTGCCCCTATGGGCCTCATGGCTACAGAAACAGGAGACAGGCTCCTGCCCTATGGGCCTCATGGCTACAGAAACAGGAGATAGGCTCCTGGCCTCATGGCTACAGAAACAGGAGACAGGCTCCTGCCCCTATGGGCCTCATGGCTACAGAAACAGGAGACGGGCTCCTGCCCCTATGGGCCTCATGGCTACAGAAACAGGAGATAGGCTCCTGCCCCTATGGGCCTCATGGCTACAGAAACAGGAGATAGGCTCCAGCCCCTATGGGCCTCATGGTTCGGCAAGGCTTACTTACAGGGTGGAATATACAGGTATGGATAGTCAAAATGCAGCTGAGATTTCAGATCCTCTGTCACATCGATTACGTATTACATTTTAATTCCTCACAGAAAACATGTGCTGCATTGTAATTTGAATTTTTATAGGAAGCTTTTGTTTGGAATTTATAATCCATTGGAATTCCATGTTTGATAAAAAAAGAAATTGGCCCAAAATAATGGACATTTTGGTGAGAGATTTTTAGGCATCAAGGTATTATATTAGGTCAATCAATAATTTATAACGTTATCAGCACATTTCTCAGAGAGGATACTGAACAAGGCTTTGATTTGAGGGTTTATTTATGCATGCATGCCACATTGGAATCTTTGACAATGCATGTTATAAACAAAATCAGCCAGTCTCAATACTAATGCACCATGACATACAGTACTATACTATGCTATTATGAATGCACTGCACGTCTCTGTGTGCACGTGACTCGAGATATGTGGGGCATGCCTTACAAAGAACTCCATATATGGGCATAAAAGGGATACAGACATAATAACTGGGTGGGGAATGCTGCATTTCCAACTTGCATCGCTCCAAGTCAGCCAGTGCCTGACGGGCACCGCTCTAGTACAGTCTTTTTTTCCTACCTTCATTTTTCACTGTCTACCATAAAGAAAATGCCACTTACCTGTTGGGGGACAAGCAGAGACAGATTCCACAACAGCACATGAAAGAAAAGGGAAGGAAGAAGAAGATTAAACAGAAGTAGTTAACAATTTGTTTCTAAGTGTTCACAAATCATCAGATGAATGCAAAGTTATCATAACACTGCCTCTCAGACAAGGACAGGAATTGACTAAGCGCTCACTGATGCCTTCAGTTCTCCATCCCTCGTGAACGATTCAGTTGAGTTCATCGCTTGTGTGAAGCAACAGACAATTTTAAAGACACACTATTCATATCAAGGACCATTATCTATTCTGCATTTGGGCCACGTACGGACCACCAGTTGATGACATTTAGCCTTTCAGACCAAAAACGTAGAATATTGTGTTGATTTTGAAGATTTTGTCAGCATAGGAGAGAGATATAACAGGCAAATGTTCTTTAGACTTCTTGTAAATTAAGTAATGCAGATGTTTAACAATAATGTAATGATTGAGAGGGTAAAATGAACCAAATGGACCTGTACAGGTCCATTTGGTTTCATTTTACGATCTCAAGTGTTAAAGATCTACCAGGGTGCATTTTGGTCTCCAACTCCTCCATCATTTAGCTGCATGGGGACCACCTGGAACCCCCTCAAGGACCACTAGTGGTCCCTGGACCACAAAACCACTGGTCTAATGAGCAAAATCCAAACCAATATTGTTGGAAGTTAGACTATTTACTATTTGCATCAGCTGTCAGGCTGCAAAAGCAATGTGCTTGCATGTCTGCAGCCCATCCTGCAATAAGGAAGACAAGTACATACAATACATCATTATCAGTTATGAAGGTTTTTCATACGACGACATTTCAACATTTCCTTGTGTTTATGCAGTATGTGTGGGTGTGTTTGATGCGATTGTGAATGTAGGAGTACATTATACACACTATATCCTTTGATCATAGAATACAGCGTGTGGCCATAACTCATGGCAAATACCCTCAAAAGATGACAACTTTCATCCTATGTGTGTGCGCCATAAAAAAAACCTCTGTCTCAGAAGAAATAAAATGACAAGTGATGCTATATTATTGCATTGTTGCAAAGATATATGCCTGCTGTGTGAAAACAATTTCAGCAACATTTATCACAGCATTTAAACGCCCATGATGTGCAACAATACATCTTTAAACGCTGGAGTGGGCTGCCTTCTTTTACGCTGCATTCACTTTCTAGTTGGGTCCATGAAGCTGTTGAGTAAAGCAGGTCAAGACAATGACAAGGTTTCCTTGACAACTGTGCAGGGACTTTAACACTCTAATGTGGAACACTGGTCCCAGATCAGTGTGACACCAAGGCTGCTCCCTACAGTTGTTGTGTGATGATATGGCTGTTAGGCCATCAATTAACTATTTGCAATTTATAATTTAGGCATTTAGCAGACGCTCTTAATCCAGAGTGACTTACATTAAGCAAGAACAAAACAGAACAAATCAAAAAAGAGACAAGACTTAAAAAAAAAAAAAAACTTTTCTTTTCATTTCCCCCCCCTCCAAACTCAAAGCAGACAGCGAGAGCACTATACTCGTTGTGACTAATTGGCAAATTATTCAAAGTGTATTTGTGAGACTTTGTTTTAGGCTAATGCATACGCTTCATGATGAATACATGATTAGCCTTGGTGTGTTTGTGTTTGTGTTTTTGGTGTGTTTGTGTCTCATATAATTATACATAGCGACGCACACACATCAATATTTGAAGATGAAGGAGAGAGAGACAAAGTGTGGCGTGTGGAATGATAATGCTGCTCTCTGCAGCTACAGTATGTGAAAGAAAGTCCTATACTTTTCCTTTCATGAAATATTGTTTGCATTCTGAAAAGTAAATAAATTATTTGGCCTCGATTCTAAAGTAATCCTATGTATGACATTAACATAAAGACTACATGATTTCCACTGGCTGCATGCACGTGTGCGTGCGTGCGTGCATGTGCGTGTGTCATTTTAGCCAAAGCTTTGAGTTCAAAATGTTTGTTCCATCATGAATCATTTACTAGCCCTAAAGAAAAGTGAAATGTACCTTTACGGTTCATTTTGATTCAATATGTACACACTCAAAGATAAATGAACACTCGGGATTTGACATTGTACACAGCCTATAATAATGGATTGCATTTTATAGCGCTTTTCCAAGTGCTCAAAGCGCTTTACAACGGTTCATTCATTCATACATTGGGAGGTGAAGCGGCGAACAGTCGACGCCAGCGTCCTCACTTCCCACATTCACACACAGACGATGGCGAGCTCACACCGACCGACTCATTGGAGGCAATGTAGGGTTCAGTGTCTTGCCCAAGGAACACATGTGGACAGGAGGAGGAGCCGGGATTTGAACCGCCGACACAGGGATCATTGGACGACCTGCTCTACCTCATGAGCCACAACCACCCCACACTATAACTCAGGTGCTCAGGTTAACAACACTGAACTTCTAAACCTGCCATTTTCAATATTTTGGGGAAATATGGAAATATGTTTTTGAAATTATTTGACCCCTTTTTGGGGGGCGGGCGAAACTTTGAATAATGTTGGCCTATAATAATGTGCCCAAAATAGGGACTGCCAGAGTGGAAAGTGGTTGATGAATCACAGAAGACAAGAACCAAGGTCAGCGGATCCATTCCAATGCCGAGCAGCCCTGGACTGGAAGCACTCCCAGTCATTAGTAACCCTGGACTGGAAGTACTCCCATTAATTACTAAATTATTATAATTTTTTTCTGTTCTTTTTTCACCTAAACGTCATCAGTGATGTTCATTGCAATGCCATTTCAATGCCATTGGTCATGATATTTGCATATAAATACCCCCCACAGAGGCTGAAATTCACACAAATAAAAAATGTCTGGACACTGTGCCACTGTGACAATTTTGAACATTTTTTAACCTAAGACTTTTGACCTTTACCCTAATAAAAGTAGGTAAAATAATTGTAATATATGTTTTTTTGTGATCATTAGAATGTCTAGAACATGTTTTATTCATTCATTCAGCTCTGTTTTGAAAGACTAGTGGGTAGGCAATACAGTAGGTTGTGCTTTACTGAGTTCTGATAATAATCGGATATAAAAACAAAGTATAATACAAAGTATGTTGTATGCTTTTACGTGCCGGCATTACCATGCAATTTAAATTGCTCATCATAAATTGCAAAATAAATACAAGAAAAAGCACAAGCGTGGCAGTGAGACATGAGGGATCCAAAAAGCAGAGATGGTCGCCTCGCTGAGGACAGATATTTGTTAGACTTGTTACACATTAAAACGGTATATATACTGGCAGAGATAAACTAGATGTTATCTGGTATAGAGCCGCTGGCTGTTAAGGATGAACTCGTCAACAACGTGGCATCGCTGTGATGATCTGAGCTGATGGCAGTGAAAAGGAACGCAGTTTGTCTGAAGATATACGATGCAACTTCTCTAGAAAATGATACCGAAACACAAGCTTCGATCAGCGGTGACTATAGTCTACACCAGTTGGTTCACACACTGGCGTGGGCCATGGGGTACATATCCAGACACTGGTGTTGTTTTTTTGAAAAGTTTATTTCGTTTTAGTCACATTTTAGTCACCTGGAATGACTAAATGTCATGAGATTTTAGTCGACTAAAACTACAGTTGATTTAGTCGAACAAAATGTGTTTAGGCCGTCGTAATTTTCACTTGCTGAAAATAGCCGATCTACAAGCCGACTGGGCTCACTTTACTTCCTGGACTACATGTTGTCTCAGCCGCCCCCCTATCCACAAGGAGGAGCAGTGCACCAAACCATTATGGGAATTGTAGTCCAGGAAGAAAGTGAGCCCAGTGTCACTGCTAAAATCTAAAATATCTAAAAACACATATTACAGGAAAGTGTTCAAAATCTTCTAAACATAAACATTAACATACATATTTTTGACAAAAGGGTGAAGTGACCCTTTAACACAATCAGCGCCGGGATTTCTTGCAAAATAACAGCCCGGGATGCCAATATGGCCGCTTTTACCCCCCCCCCCCCCCCCCTCGACCGCGGTCCAAAAATGATGATGAACTTAAATGCAGCGGTCAATATAACAGCTGACCGGACATCTCCATGCTTACTATCACTATGTGTACTTGCGTATAACTATTTGTGTGTCGCCCTTATATTTAGAACGGATCCTTATGACCATTTAGTATAGCATCTCTGTTAATTAAGACTAGACTGCAAGAACTGTCTGAGAATAGGGTTGAGGAGGCTGGCGCCCGGAGGGGCTGCTGGAATAGGCAAGGAGGCCTGTTCTTTACTCTCTGTATGTTGTTATTTTGCTGGATCTTCTCAATACTTCACCCTGAAGAACTTTGTCAATCCTTCATCTTTGGAACATTATAAAATCTACAACAAAACCCTGTACACTTCAAGACACACATGGATGTCAGAAGAGAGCAACATTGTATGATTCCATCAGGCAATTGCAAGTTCTAGAATTATAATTATGTTTTATATCTCCAGTACTTTCAAAGATAATGCATGCCTTCACCTTTTACTATACGATTGTCTTCTCTGTTTGTTCTTACTGTAATTTATATAGCACCTTTCATGAACCCAAGGACGCTTTACAAAATGTACCAACAACAATAAAAAAAACTTTATGCCATAAGCCTGAGAGAATAAGTGTCTTTTCAAGGCAATTATATCAAATGTACTGTATTAGAGGCTGAATGAAAACACCTGCACTGCTGCAGTGTTATTGTAGTGTGATATTATCAAATGATTATCATTCTAATGGATGTTTAATTATGTTTCGCCCCATCTGTCCAAGTTACATGCAAAGTGTTGCTTTGATAATTATGCTTAAATATGTTTGTTCCGTCTTTGATAGAAAACAAGGTTCATCATAACATTGAATGAGAATATATTAATATCTTTATTTCATTGCGTCGCGTTAGGGGCAGGAAGGAAGGAGGCAACACGTTCTCGCCAATATAAAAAAGATTTATTGATAACAAAAACAAAACAATGTCAGACATTAAAACCATTCCGTCATTACAATGCCGATAGTATTTGTTTCATTCTGTCTACCCATTCCATTCAGTGTATGAATGGCCGTTGCAACCTTCCCACCTTTCTCTAAAGCATGAGTTATAGTCTGTATAATTGCAAAGGAAAATGTCGTATTTCAGACCTCCTAGCCTATAATAAATTGTGTTTGTATAGCAGCCATAATGTAGGTAAAACTAAGTCTTCCAGAACCACAAGGCTCTAGATATTATTATTAGTAGTATTAGTACATTTTAGGGCATTCAGCAACTAGTCGACTATTCAACTAGTCGACTAGTAAATCCACTAGTCGACTTTGTTGGTACTAGTTGACTAGTTGATATTTTTATTTTATTTTGTAAGCTCCAAGATAAGGTAGATTATATATATATATTATATTTTTTTACATAATAGGTAGTTAATCAACTAGTTGACTAGTCAACTAGTAAAAATGACTAGAAGTTAATGCCCTAGTACATTTTTCACAGGGACATACTTTGTAGTAGGCTACAGATAAAACATTCTGGTGTGGCCCCCATGTGTGAGGTATCAACAACCTCACTTCTGTGAGAAAGAGAAAAAGCTTAAAATGCCATGGAAACAAGCAGACTTCTATTTCAAAGAAAATCTGCAGCAACTATAAGGCCCAGTGATTGGGCTGTTATTAGACGTGTGTCCGCAGGGACTCAAATCAACAGGCAGTTATAAGGCCATGGAACTTCATAGCATTGTGGTCGGTCGGCTGTCAGTGTTGATTTTGTCAACTAATACGATAAATGTTCGTCGGCTATACCGAAAACGAAAACTAAACGAAAACTATGAGGACTAAAACTGAGAGTAAATATATCTGACAATTTCGTCAACAAATAAGAACTAGACTAAAATGTTATGAAGGGACTAGTGGACAAGAGATCCAGTACAAGTCATTTTACACTTGGTTGCATTCTGAAAATAGTTGATATGCAAGCTTTCTTTTTTCAATGCAAACAGGAATGTTTCCTTTTTATATTTAATTTATGTATTTATATATTGTCTTCGCATGTTGCTCCACCGTGCAATAGAGCGACACAGTCCCACCCCCTTTCAGAATAACGAGTGGCCCAG
>NC_139702.1:46354425-46409425 GCF_964188405.1 Protomyctophum parallelum
GTATTCTACTTGGAAACCTGTAATTATAATATACTACACTGAAGTTTTCTTTTAACATACTGTAGGTCACTAGTTTCCATTTTAATGTTGCTTTAGAGCCATCAATTCCGTTTCTCCGGCACTTCCAACCCCACTCCATGCCCCCTTCTCGTCTCCTATACTTAAAATTCAGCTGCAAACTGATTGAACTTAACCGGCGGCAAGTCGACGTTCACGACCCTGAATTCAACATGAATTCGACTTGGCTGCCGCAGAACTCCCGCAAAGGGCTGCCAAAGTTACAGATGAAACACCCCCGAACACACGGGCTGTTTATACTGCCCGACATTTGGCCTTGTGAATATATGCAATTATGCAGGTTCAGTCAGAGCCCTGCTATAGCTGTAAAGTCAGGGAAAGTTCAACATGGAAAGATGATGGAAATAAACAAAATGAAGTGGAGTCCCAAGAAGCCAACGAGCGGGGACCCACGCAGTATTTCACCTATACAGACACTAGACTCTAGTCCTTCAGAGGCTGAAACAATGTGACACAGCTTCAACAATACCAAAGGAACTCACGGCCTTAGAGAGCGCTATCTGAGACCCCTTTTCTACCGGTTGGTTCCCAATTATTTTTGGTTCTTTAGTCCATGAGTCAGAGGTCCAGAATTGGAACTTTAAGAATTGAGTGGGTAAAGTAAAGTAAATTAATATATGATATATGATAACCCTTCCACAGTAGTAGCTTTCTCAGATTTTCATATTTTCCTATATAATCCTCCTCCTATAATTTCCTATATAATGCCTCATTTGCATTTAAAAATTGTAATACAATAAATCATTGTGTAAGTAATATCAACTAGGGGAGGTTTCATGGTGATAACAATCTAATATAGGTATAGTTTTGCCCACTCAATGCATAATTAATGGTTCAAGGACTGAACCGGTTCCCATTGCGAACCAACCAGTGGAGAAGGGGTCTGAATAAGCCTGTCGCTAACTCCCACCCAAGCCCGTTCTTGGCCAATACCACGTTAGCAACGGTTACTAGGTTAGGATCCTGGTCAAGCTTTCAATGCTGGTCAAAATGGTTTTGCAGTGTCAATAAATATATTTGATGTACAGCATGTGTGGACCTCAGAAAGAGGGTTTGTTTTCTTACCTTGTTATGAGCAAACTAGTCCATTCCATGAATTATTTCGCTCCGTTGTGCAGTTTAGTAGTATTAGAAATAAAAAATAGGCTCTCATTGACTTCCATTGTAACGGGGAAACAACTCTCAAAGTCACTCTTTTAGAACAATAAGCTGATTCTGACCATTTATCAGGAAAGCTCATGCGGTTTTATTTTTAATAAAACATTTCAACGTTGTCTTGTTTTTGTTTTGACTACGGTGTTGTAACAATCGGCCTTTTGTTTAGAAAGGAAAACCATTAACTAAAGGAAAAAGACGGGATCGACAGGTTTCTAGCTCAATGAAACTCACATATTTAATAACCACATGAATCAATCGGGCAATACAACCCTATACCACCCTATACCAAAATAATACACACACAAAACAAATCCACACTCAATTCCCCAATCCCCATTCAACCCAACAAAGTCCCTACGTCAGTTGTAAACAACAAACACCAGTTCGTCACGCGAGGCAGGCGCTCTGAATCACGAACGGTTCCGCGACCGTCCTCCTCTCAGTACGCTCCCACAGTATAGTTCATCAGATCCATATGAAGCGCACTTTAATCCATTAGGAATCCAACAGAACACGGATTTATCTCACCCGCGATGCTCCTCGTTGACCGGCAGTTCATTCACGGATCCAGCGCCGACGACAGTCTCCCCAGCGTCCCAACACAGCCGCTTACTCCGTGCTTGGCTGAGCTCGACAGTTTGTATGTTTAGGCTGCAGGTTACTATAGTAGTTAGTTACTGTAACTTAAACACTAAACACAGACCCTGGCGCCTCTGAGATCTCCTCCTCACACCTGTTCACACTAGTACACAGGTCTCCTCTCTTCCCTCTATTTGTCAAGTGGCGTGTGGCAGCAATCACTGTCATGCTAATCAGGCCCATTACCTCCCACATGAATTGGAAGTGCATATATCACAGGTTTTGCATGTACTCATATCACACGTATACAATTACACACATTAGAAAAAGCAGATAATAATTATAATGTGCATTTGTCACAGTGTTGCCACATTGTGTGAGTGATATAAGCCAACCCACCTCCAAAAACAAGCCAACTCTTAAAGCCAAATCAAGAAAAACAAGCCAAAAAAACCACAATAATATGACCATATATAATCCTAATACAAATATTGTATGCATTTATCATCATAAATACTATGTAGGCCTATGTCTATGATAATTAATGTTTTGGTATTGCATTACAGTACTAATTATTAGCCTTAAGCCAAAAGTAGCGGGAAATAAGCAGACTTGGCAACCCTGACAATTTTGTGTGGAAAGAAGTTCCGGTTTGCCTACAAAACGATCTGATTGGTCCAAATCTGTACACACACTCCTGAAGTAGCCTCGGTCCCAGGCTTACCATCCAGACCGTTGGATGTAAACAAATGTTTTTGATCTCGTGCACTTGTCGCAAATACCATACACAATTTTGGACGTGTTTGAGGGAGATGCTTTAGGAGAAATGTCTGGGAGTCGGGACTGCAGCTGGGTGCATCTCAAACAGCATGGCGACTTGTTTACAAACGAGGAACACCATGAACCGCTTCACCATTTTGACCAGCATTTGACCAGGATCCTAACCTAGTAACCGTTGCTAACGTTGTATTGGCCAACAACAGGCTTGGGTGGGACTTAGCGACAGGCTAATTGGGTGCGTCTGAGCACGAAAACAGCATGGTTGTTTTTCACCACCTGTGCGCAACCTAACACACACACACACAAACGCACATATGAACTGTATATATGGTGATTTCGGGTGGGGGATTTCGAGGGACCTCCACACTGTCATCTCTCAACCATTCCGGACGCGGGGCGGCTCGCCGGAATCGGGCCGGCACCCTGGGTGCGTTCCTGTGGATCTGGAACTTCCGCCCCTCCCCACCATAGAGTATATATGAATAGAGAAGACACCAGAGTTCTCCTCCCATCCACTTGCATTAAGTTGCTCAAAAGCGCATGAGGCGATTTCTCTCCTTCTTCCGTGTAGGAACAGAGTGCATTCTGGGATGGATTGGCCTCAAACACATGAACGCGCTGCCGTTGTACGTGCGCGAACACGCACGAACGCGAACGAGCGCGCTGCCGTCGTGAACGTGCACAATGATAGTCAACGGACCAGCGCGTTCATGTGTTTGGGGCCAGGCTGCAATACCTTCATCCGGCCACTATGTCCATTTCGCCTCAGGGTTTCCTCTGGGTGCCTTCTCTATTCATATATACTCTAAGCTCCCCACCCCCACACGGAGTTGCACCACTCACTTCACACAGGTGTGATTTTTGATACAGAGACAGTCATTGCGGCAAGAATAACTGTTCAGGATAGGAGAAAAACAGTTTTTTTTTTTAATATACAAAATGAGTTAATAGTATATACCTGTAAGCCTTCACATACTAGAGCATGTCTGAAATGAATGTCCACAGAAGTGAACCTTTCAAGCCTGTTTTCTCAACTCGTTTTCTGAAAGACACTCTATAAGCCAATATAGGATCAAACTGAACAACCCATAGTGTATGTCATTTTGAAGCTATGATTCCCTGCTTTCATACGATATGAAAAAACTAAAATAAATATATATGACTTAGCCTCGGTCTGAAACCCTGGCCAATATATCAAGATATTTCTCATTTTCAACACACCCACACCCACACACCCACACACGAACACACACACACACACACACACACAGCCGCCTGCAGCCCCCAGATTCATTTCAAGGTTAGTAAACCTTTACCAGACAGATGTACCTGCTCAACGCCACAACGACCACGTCTCCTCATCGGCACATCAAGGACTCGCAAAAAATAGGCGTGAAGTCAAGTATTTCATAGACTTGGACGTTAAAATAATGTTTAACATTATATTGGGTTTCAACCAATTCTAAATGACTTTGCAGCGCAAGCACACATTTATGATGGTAGGTATGGCCATGTGCTCAGTCATGACATCATATGAGTCTGTGCTGTAGAGTTCTGGCCCAACAGAAAGAACACGGGCCATTAAGCTCCATTGATTCTGCTCAAATTGTTATCCACGCATTATAGAGCCCCGGCCGGCATCAGCGTTTCCACATTGTTCCTCCTGGATTATTAAGTAATCCATGCATCAATTAACATTACAACAGTAATGCAGGAGGAGGAGACAGGAGAGGTGTGGAGAGATATTGTTCAAAAGACGCATGCACACACACACACACACACACACACACACACGCACGCACACACCACTTTTGGCTCGAAACCTTGGCTGCTCCAAATGGGGGGGCCAATCCCTGGTAATGGATGCAGATCATCTGCGTATGATCCAGTCATCACAGCAGCAACACCACCAGACAGCTCTGTGTGGATCAGTTGTATAATGCATACACTAGTGATGCACCATTAATCGGTGGCATAATCGGAAACGGCCATAACAATCAAATCTCAAAATAATAGTTTATTTAATCGGTTTTCACCAGCAAAATAAAATTATAAAATCTACATTTAATTTGTGTACTCATGTCATTCAGTAGTGAAAACAGACACTTGGGAAAAGAGTATTAAGCTATTTATTGATTGATTGAATACTTTATTAATAGGCTTTGGGCCAAGCCCCTAGGGCCGCTTGTTTCCATTGTGGTCCACTGTATAATATCGGAATCGGGCAAAATCGGCAGATATGACCTGCAAATAATCAGAGATTGGATATCGGTCATAATTTCATAATCGTGCACCACTAGTATATACTGTATAATGTATATGATGAAAAGAGGAAAACTCGCCGGTTTACCAACTGTGGAGGGAAACAAGGTTCAATGTCTTCATCGTTATGCTAACATGCTGTCTTCATCAGTGTAGTATATCAAACCCACAGATGTTATAGTTCATAAAGTGATCAAATTATTTTGTGCAACTAAATGGTCAGCTATAGATAATGATAAAAGGTTGAGTATGTGAATATACCAATGATAAGTAGGCCTACCAATTCAGGATATCGTTTACCAATGAATTACATTGTTTCAGACTAAAATGCACTAAACCGCGGCGAGTTGGAAAACCGGCGAATTCTCCGGTTACCTATATGGCTACCGCATCGAACATCTCTCACTCAGTCAGTGGTGTGCGCACACACACACACACACACACACACACATTTAGAGGGGCAGGTGCTCAAGTGAAGAAAAGGGTACCTTGTGCGGCGCGTGGAACGGGCCGGTTGCCTTAAAGGACCACTTCACCACTTTTCAACCTATCTTCATATAATAGGTCCTCACTAATAATCATAATAAAATGGCAAAAAAAAATCTACTCAGTCTGTGTCTCATAGGAGGGCTGTGGGCAGTTTAGAAACCGTCTTCCA
Source organism: Protomyctophum parallelum (assembly GCF_964188405.1). NCBI lineage: Eukaryota > Metazoa > Chordata > Actinopteri > Myctophiformes > Myctophidae > Protomyctophum > Protomyctophum parallelum. The sequence continues at coordinate 46,359,941 of NC_139702.1, forward strand.
GTGACATCATCATTAGGCAGATTATTTTTTAAACAAGATTGTTGTAAACAAGACAGACAGAAAAAAAATTCACAATTTTTTCATGATTATTAGTGAGGACCTATTATATGAACATAGGTTGAAAAGTGGTGAAGTGGTCCTTTAATAATGTGTGAGATTTATGGATTTTAGGTAATAAATACAAAAATATATTAGAAATATTTTAATCCTAGGGGGCATGGTGGCACAGTTGGTAGTGCTGTCGCCTCACAGCTAGAAGGTCCTGGGTTCGATTCCCGCTGGGGACGCTGTGGGCACTGGCGGCGTGTTCCCTCCTCCGCGTCATCAGTGCCCATACCTGAGGCGGGGGTTGGCGAAAGGGCCTTTCTGTGTGGAGTTTGCATGTTCTTCCCGTGTCCCCTAGGGTAGATACCCTCACAAAAACATGCCGTAATCCTGGTCTCTAAAAACTACCTCCCCCTGGCCAGCCGGGGCGCCTGATGGAGGGGAAAGGAACTGGTCGGAATAACGTGTCCCTTCCACGCGCTACGTCCGGCCGGGGAAATTCCCCTCTGCCAGGTGAAAAGAAGCAGCTTGGACTCCTCATGCATAGAAGGAGGCATGAGGTCAGTCCGCTGCCCCCCCAGGTTGGCAGAGGAAGTGTAGCGCCCAGGATTACATTAGATAATTGGCACTGGGTGAAAAGAAAACTGGGTTACAAAATCGTGGGATAAAAAATTAAATTAAAAAAATATATATATATATATTTTAATCCAGAATTGATCGATGTCACCATGGGCCACATACAAAACTAAACTAAAATGAACAAACTGTAAAACAAATCAAAAGCGCACATTGCTGTCCAGAGGGCAAAATGGTCAGGTTGCTCTATAGCACCACCTAGTGTCTATCTGTGCACGCCACTGCACTCTTTGGATATATCATTCGTTCTCTTTTAACCTCTCCCCCCCCCCTCTCTCTCTCTCTCTCTATCTCTATCTCTCTCTCTGGTAGGCAGTGTGTGTAAAGAACACACGTATACGTCCAGTCATGTCTGATGCGATTAGAGTTAGACGATACACTGTCTGCTTTATTGGAGGGAACGTTGGGTACGGGACTGAATGGACAATAAGAGAAGGAAGGTCTGCTATCCTCACAATAACCCTGTTCCACGTTTACTTGTTTCCTTAATTCCTTCAAGCTTTCACTTTCGCTACATTTTATTCCCCCAAAATACCCTTCATGCACACTGGCTGCCTATGGTGTAGGTCAATAACAATCAATACGTCTCACATCACAGGCACACCTTGCTTTCTTGCTCTCTTTTAAAGGGATTGTGACATAAAAAAACACGTTTTTCTATTTTGTTCTTTTTTAGGTGCACCCAAAAAAAAACTGAAGTTTTAACATTCAGTAGATTTTCTGTGGTCTGGGGTTTTCTAGCTCTCCGATTGTCCTGCCATTTGTGATGTCACAGCCTGCAAATCCCGGAAAATGTTTGTTTACTACCTTTTTTTCACAGAGGAAAACTACATGGAAACTAAATGAAAAGTAAGCTATAAGACTAAATATACTGACAATTTCGTCAACAAATAAAAACAAGACTAAAATGTTAGGAAGTGACTAGTGGACAAGAGATCCAGTAGAACTAAAAGACAAGTCATTTCATGCTCTGTTTAGCTTAATGTAGGTCTGCTATTTTCAGCAAGTGTAAAATTAGCCATTGAAGCGGCATCAAGGCCCGCCAAAATACATCTTAGTCGACTAAATCAACTGTAGATGTAGTCGACTAAAACCGTATGATATTTAGTCGACTAAGACTAGACCAACAGTTCAGGTGACTAAAATGTTACTAAAACTAAATTGATTTTTTTTTCAAAAGACCAAAATCTATACATTTTCTGTCAAAATCAATCCTCCCTCTACTGGAGGATGTGTGAGCCCTTTATTTCCCTGCTATTACGCTTTTATAACTTATGCTTCTCCGTTCACATGCACTCTTAATTAACAGATCATTAGGTGAAGTGTTTTGTAAAATGTCTCTTGATATGAAATTATGCCAGCAGAAATTGTCAGTCAAAGGTTGATTCATTAAAAAAAATAACTCCAAATTAGAGATTGCCACGGTTCAAGGTGGATACAGGAAAAACAAGTAGCCAATTTCACCCGTTGTCATACTTCTGATTGGTCCCTGACTGACTAACCAGCAGGCTCTTTCTGCCTTGTTCCGTTCTGGTTCCACCTTGTTTATGTTGAATTTGCTAAAACATTTTTTTAAACTAAAACAAACATGCCCTGCAGTCACCTGTGATGTTCCTTTTTTTACTGACACCAAGAAAAAAATAAGAATATCAATACGAAGCTACTGAAAAACTCCTTATTTAAATGGTAGTGGAAGGATAGAGAGAGGATTTTTGTCCGACCACGAAACGGCAACCAATGGGTGCGAAGAGGGGCACAACCACGGGCAGGACTTGTATTGACAAAGGGTGGATTAAGTCCACAGAGATACAGGATAAAGTGCAGTGCCGTGCCGTGCAGTGCAGTGCAGTGCAGTGCAGTGCAGTGCAGTGCAGTCCAGTTTAGGATGGAAAGACGGTGGCAAGGGTGCCCCCCAACCCCCCACACCCCCACGCGGCCAAAATCGAACTATAAGTGAAGACAGTGTGCGTGGTCCGTTTTTTCTCTACTTCTCCAGTTCCAGTTACAAAAAATAATCTTTGTGCCATATTTCCGCGATTTAAAAAAAATAGCAAGCTCGTAGGGGGGCACCGAGTGCCTGTCGGGAGGGAGTTGTTTAGAGAAAGACAGAAAAAGAACAAAAAAACATTATTTAGACACTGCATGCGGTGCCTTAATGTCAGAGCAACCCAGGCTTATGAATTTAATTGCAAGCTTCTTGGTCTGGTACTATGTGATTAAATGAAATGGTGCAATTTCAAAAGTTATTTTTTTTCAACCACGGTTCATGTTTTAGGTTATTATTAGAGAAAGTAAAAGATGAGGGTTACATTTCTTACATTTGCTGCTTTCTTTCGTTTTAACAATTTTTAGCTATTTTTGACAGGAGGACGGGGGCATTCGAACATGGGGCTGAATATGTATTTGACTTTTTTTTTACTATAGTCCTACTAGACCCCAGGAAATTACATCTGGCCACAGTAGTAGTTTTGTGTGTGTGTCTGAACGAACAACTGACTACTATAGGTTGGGATTCGGAACAGGGTCCATTTCAGACCCGGTTCCGACATTGCGGATCCGGAGCCGGTTCCATCGTTTTTCCATCGGTTCCCCAAACAGTTCTCAGTCATTTAGCGCCGCTGTGTCTGTGCATGCATGCAAGCAGAGCCTGGGGTGACGTCACCCCACCTACATGAGTGAGTGGGGTCGGGGAGGATACCACTGTTCTGTGCATTCAGCGACTGGTCACCGGAGCGAGCCGGACAGTATGTCGAAGAGATCTCCAAAGTGTGTTTAACAGAGAGGGAAATGACTCTGGCTGAGCACGCAAAGTGCAATAAATGCGATGCCATAGTTCCCTGCAAAGGTTGTTGCGACTTGTACCAGTTGCACCACGTCCTCATTGAGGAAACATCTCAAAATCAATATGCCTCCACGAGTCCACAACTCACAAGATTAATCTAGGCACATCGTGTTTGAAACTTAATATTATACTCTAAGGTTTGAAAGCCTGCGGAAAGCCGTGCCCGCAGCTCCACCACAGCCGGCGGGGACGAGGATGATGCAAGGCTCGTTCACTTTCCCAGGCTAGTAACGTTAGGAAATAAAAACGATTCATTTCTACAGAGCTTTTCATTAGGCTTATTGTACAACTGTTGTTAATGGTGTTAATTTAGAACGCCAATGACTCGACGTCTTTCTGTCTGATACTTTATGAATCACGTTAACTATAGAGCCAAATCAATTTGTCTGCACTTATTTTTACAACTTATAAGCAACTCAACTGCTTTTGATTTGTCTCTAAATTAACCGCATGACTGATTGATTACTTTATAGTTTGCAGAAAAAAGCACAGGAATGTAGCCTACAGTTCAATACAAGGTCTGCTAAAAGGATTTTATAATCCAAGAAAGCACTATGGCTTGTTTCCATTAGGGTATTGGGGTACTGTATAAATTATCTGAACATTAAAGACAACGTTTGTCACCACAACAATTACAAATTGCAACAATGATATTGTTGTGGTGGCTAGCTGGTGGTGGTGGTGGTGACGTTTAAATAAGAGTGCCACCTCATAATTGTAAAGTGCATTTCGGTTAGGTTACTTGGTTAGGTTAGTTATAATATAAGCATAATCTATGTCAGAAAAATGGGGGAAAAAATAATATTAGGAACCGTTAAGGGAACGTTAGGAACCGGAACTGAGGGATCCGGGAAGGATCCGGAACCGTTAAAATCCCAAGGAATCCCAACCCTACTGACTACCAGGGAGATGCCAAACCTACTGACTACAAGGAAGATGCCAACCCTACTGACTACTAGGGAGATGCCAAACCTACTGACTACAAGGAAGATGCCAACCCTACTGACTACTAGGGAGATGCCAACCCTACTGACTACTAGGGAGATGCCAACCCTACTGACTACTAGGGAGATGCCAACCCTACTGACTACTAGGGAGATGCCAACCCTACTGACTACTAGGGAGATGCCACCCCTACTACTAGGGAGATGCCAACCCTACTGACTACTAGGGAGATGCCAACCCTACTGACTACTAGGGAGATGCCAACCCTACTGACTACTAGGGAGATGCCAAACCTACTGACTACTAGGGAGATGCCAACCCTACTGACTACTAGGGAGATGCCACCCCTACTGACTACTAGGGAGATGCCAACCCTACTGACTACTAGGGAGATGCCACCCCTACTGACTACTAGGGAGATGCCAAACCTACTGACTACTAGGGAGATGCCAACCCTACTGACTACTAGGGAGATGCCAACCCTACTGACTACTAGGGAGATGCCACCCCTACTGACTACTAGGGAGATGCCAAACCTACTGACTACTAGGGAGATCCCAACCCTACTGACTACTAGGGAGATGCCAACCCTACTGACTGCTAGGGAGATGCCAACCCTACTGACTGCTAGGGAGATGCCAACCACACTGACTGCTAGGGAGATGCCAACCACACTGACTGCTAGGGAGATGCCAACCACACTGACTGCTAGGGAGATGCCAACCACACTGACTGCTAGGGAGATGACAACCCTACTGACTGCTAGGGAGATGCCAACCCTACTGACTGCTAGGGAGATGTCAACCCTACTGACTACTAGGGAGATGCCAACCCTACTGACTGCTAGGGAGATGCCACCCCTACTGACTACTAGGGAGATGCCAAACCTACTGACTACTAGGGAGATGCCAACCCTACTGACTACTAGGGAGATGCCAACCCTACTGACTACTAGGGAGATGCCACCCCTACTGACTACTAGGGAGATGCCAAACCTACTGACTACTAGGGAGATCCCAACCCTACTGACTGCTAGGGAGATGCCAACCCTACTGACTGCTAGGGAGATGCCAACCCTACTGACTACTAGGGAGATCCCAACCCTACTGACTGCTAGGGAGATCCCAACCCTACTGACTACTAGGGAGATGCCAAACCTACTGACTACTAGGACGATGCCAACCCTACTGACTACTAGGGAGATGCTAACCCTACTGACTACTAGGGAGATCCCAACCCTACTGACTACTAGGGAGATGCCAACCCTACTGACTACTAGGGAGATGCCACCCCTACTGACTACTAGGGAGATGCCAAACCTATTCGAATGCACCCCCACCCCCACCCCCTGCCAAAAATAGCTACAATTGTTACAACTAATGAAAGTAGCTAATTGGAGAAAAAAAAAAAAAAACTTTTACGTTCTCTAACAACATAAACATGAACTGTGGTTGAAAATAACTAACGTTGTCATACTGTTTAAACGTTGTCATACTGTATAAACAGAAGGAATGACAGGTCTCTCAACAAAGAGCTGTAAATGGTGCATTCCTTCATACACAAACTCTAATCATATGCTTAATTACATCCTAGCCTATATAAAGCTCTTAAAATGGCACTCAATTTGTATATAAATGTTACAAGTTATTGTATATATTATTTTATCATTCATGAGAGTTCGATACAATACACTATTAAATTGTATTTACCCACGAGGGTGAAATGCAACATTTATATATTTTTTGTTTTTTGGGGCATGAGTGCTACTTTCTGCTTTACTGTTGAGTATCCACAATTAGGGATGGAGCTCGTTCATTTTGATTGATAACGATCACCATGATTGATAACCATCACTATCGAGCATTATTATTTTGTGGAAAGACGGGAGAGAATACATTCTGAACAGAATGTGTCTTTGACTATATGACCTTAAACTACTACAGTAGCCTACATTTCTAACAGACGGAAGGCAACTTTTGGAAAATAATAGTGAAGAAACTGTTAACTGTGTGTATGTTAAAAGTGTAATTTTGTTTTCCCGGAAAGCGCTGGTTGGCAGGTATCAATACTAGACAGACATGTTTGTGACAGCGTGGGCGATGAGATTTATTTCTTGATCGTCTCTTGTCTCGATTGTTTAAACATGATGTGATGGGCCGCTATGCTCTATAACAGACTTGATAAGCCCAAAGCTTATTAATACCAGAGGTACTCAATAAGCTTATCAGGTTTTTTTTTTTTTTGGGAATCGGTTTTCGAGCTCCATTCAATAAAATAGAAGAGCAATATATTCTATCAACCCTCAATATCTTGTTTCCTGAGCTGCCATCTACCAAGACGCGTTAGCAAAACTGACAGGCTCTTAAATTTGACAGAGTGGGACATCCTGAAAAGCACCATGGGAGTGAAGGGACCATCCAGGCACAATGGAAACCCTCTCACATGCATTGGATTTCTTTTTTATAGTTTTCTGAATTTGGAGGCGCTATAGCCGGCGTGACGAGAGAATATTAGTCTCACATCTCATCCCTATAACAGGGGGCCACTAAAAACATACATCATCATGTTGTGATTTAGTGCTTTAGCTGTATCAATATTTCACAATAAATCACATTAGGAGGGTGTCTGTTGGTTCAGAGGAATAGGATGTCGGATGGCCTGTGGACAGGTGCTGTAATAGAAAGCATATGATTTATAGGCACGACGACCCTAAATGATACCTTTAATGCATCTAGGACGGGAACGCACGTGTGTCGCTTTATAGCGTTTAACTACTTTAACCATTATTTTAAACTTTAGAGCTTGTACATCTGCTATTTTTGTTAAATCGTGAAAATGTGTGCAAATCTTTGAATTTTGCGGTGAACATTTTTATCTCATATCTTCATATATTTTATTAACTCATATCTTTGCTTCTGGGAGGTCTCTGGAACAACATATTTTTTTATACAAAATACAAATACAATTCTGAGGTTCCTTGACATGAAATATTTTGAGCACCACTGACACAGAAACATAGGGTTTTCGGAAAACTGATTTAGAAGTATTCTTTTCAAGAAATCTGCCTAATCAGGCCTAGATGAGTTAAGACAGAGCACTGCCTGGTATGGCTACAGTGTGCTAACCTCAGAACCCATCTTCATCATCACTGTCATTTACTTAAGTACTTAATTACCATTTTCAGGTGTTTGTACTTTACTTGAGCATTTCCAATGTCCAATACTTAAATTACTTCTACTCCACTATATCCCGAATCCACTATTGTTGTTTCTTTATTATTGTTCTTTATGTACTCTACGGAAATTATTTGTAAACTTTAGTTACTAATTACTTTGCAGATTTTGATTATAACAAAACATACAGTAACCACGTCAGCCCTGTACAACACATTCCGTCAGTCCGTCCGTCCTCGCGCCCGCCCGGCGTATATATGCATTGTTTTAATTGTGTGTGTATTAATTAACTTCTAAAGAGTGCTGCCAGGGAGTTTGTCCAAGTCCATGTTAGCCAGTCAAAGGTGAGCGGGGTCGTGCGGAGCGCCGTGATTTACTCTGGGCTGTTTATACCACAGAGTGACAGAGTGATTCAGGCAGCCACGGGGTTAATAACTTAGCATGACCTCGGCCATCAACGCTGACACATCTCTTCCCTCACTCTCACACCCATGGGGCGTTCAACACCGATCTGTCCTTCCTCTGAAGACACACGTCTCTAGGGATGGAGCTCGATAACCGATACCCGAAACAACATCTGATAACAAGCTTATTGACTACCTGTTATCAATAAGCTTTGGGCTTATCAAGCCTGTTATGGAGCATAGCGGTCCATGACGTCATGTTTAAACATAAACATGTCGGTCTAAAAGTGTATTGATACCTGGCAACCAGCGCTGTCCGGGTGAACAACATTACACTTTCAAACCGTTAAGACGTGAACCGTACGTTGTTTGCATATGGCTCGTATGATTTGCTTAAAGGTATATTCAGTGATTTCACTCAAAAAACCTTAGGTTTCGTTTTTGGCTGTGGGACCCAGCCTTTCGTCCAATCAGGATAGAGAGTCAAAAACGAAACCTAAGGTTTTTTGACCCCCAGGGGTTAACTGGGGTCAGGGAGGAACTCCTTATATGGCCAGCACACTCTATAGTAGGGAGGATTATCACAACAAAACAAAAAAATAAGTGATATTTGAATTAAGTGAAATCACTGAATATACCTTTAACCCATTTTGGGCGGGAACCCCTTTTGGTGTTTTCTCAAAATGACTATTCCTAATTTCCTCATACCCTGGGGCAAAGACTCTCCACTTCAGTTGCATTCACACCAAACTTTCCAGTCTTATTCATATCTATATCCTGCAGATGTTTTCAGAAGGTTTTGTTTATACCATTCATAGCCTGATTTACATCACATTGTATTCCTAAAAACATGGCGAGAAAATGAACCATGGCTTCATCCGATCTTCAGATTAATTTTGTATTTTCAGAAAACGTGTAATGCAAAACCTCTTAGTCTTAATGTAAGTAATAAACTGGAGAGGTTTCGTTGTGATAGCTATTAGTGGGAAACATGCCGGCTGCCTTGTGTGTGACATAGCGCAAGACGCACAAAAAAGTACAAAAACTTAATTTCATGTAAACCTGTCACATGCACACGTACGCATGCGCGCGCACAAAAACAGCATAACAGTGCCTAATGTCTTGGGGGAAGATTAGATATATGCCTGCATGCTGACTAACATTCTGCCAGCTGCGTTTCTCTTTTCAAATTCAGAAAACAAACACACACACACACACACACACACACACACACATCCCTGACTTCTACCGTAGTTTCAACCTTTCTTGATCAGTTTTCTTCTCTGGGGGTAATAAAATATTATCCCACAGAGAGACAGCAATCAAATGGGTCTCAATCCATATTTAATATACACACAGTGCCCTACTAATTAATTTATTGGCGCCCTTGGAAAAATATAAATGAAAATGTCTGCGTGAGATACATAAAGTTTAAGTGATGTCTGCAGTGTTTACACCACAGAGAAACATGATAATACTCTGTTATTCTTCAAGTGTAATACTCTGGAAAAAAAGTTAATTTGATCTAATGTATAATGAATGATAGTTTACATACAGATCATAAAGACATGAACTGTGCGTTATGTTTGCATATGGCTTGTATGATTTGTTTAACCCATTTTGGGCGTGAACCCCTTTTGGTGTTTAAGCATTATGTTACACTTTATCTATTGAAAAATAGCAGATCTACAAGCTCATAGCGTGGCACCGAGTGCCGTGCTATGAGCTTGTAGATCTGTAGATTGTAGAGCTTGTAGATCTGCGGGTCGGCGGTCAAATAAATCATTCTGGGGCTCCTTGACATAATAGAAACAAGGTTTTTCAGAAAACTGTCATGATTTAGAAGACATTTTGTAGAATCGGTCAAAATGGGTTAAGTCATGAATCAGTGAATATGAATGACAGAATGAATGAATTAATGTAATGTACAGTGCATTGTAAAGCGGTTTGGATATACTGTACATCATAAATGCATCATTGAATCCATTCTGGCCGGGAACCCATTTTGGTGTTAGCACTATGTTATGCTTTAGCTATTGAAAAATAGCAGATCTACAAGCTCATATCGCGCCACCGAGTGGCGCGATACGAGCTTGTAGGTCTGCTATTTTTTTTAAATCGAAGAACGACTGACATTTCTTTTAATCTGATCTCAGGTCAGAATGGGTTAATCAGGCCAGTGTGTGTCTAGTGGAAACCTCGTATGAATCTGATCTCAGGTTAGAATGGGTTAACGTCTACAATATAAATCCCCATTACAGCAAATGACACAAACCCTGACCTTCAAAACCTCCAAAACGGCAAACAGAAACTCCTGCTCCTGAACTCATGCTGCTCATCGGTTCAATAACGTAACGCTGAACCTGTTTTACAGTATGTTTTACAGCAGGGGTACTCAACTGGCGGACCGCGGTCCGGACCACCTCTTTGTGGACCACCCAAAAAAAAAAACATCAGATGGTACATTTCTCATGTGAAATTGCTGCAAAGGCCCCCAAAATGTTTCCGGGTGTTACAGGGTTGCGTCTGCTAAATGCCTAAATTGTAAATTAATTGTTTACAGTAATCTATACTTAAAACAAAGAGTAAACTCAGAACATGGGACAATTATTACAGAAGAAATACATTATAGCATGTTATTGCTATACAAGTTATTTTCTCTCTCTTTTTATAGATCTGCTGCTAGCTGGTAGCATAAATGTAGTTAACCTATGCCAGCGCCTGTGTCCACTTTAAGAGAATCAGTTTGAAAGAATTAAGCAACACAATAGAGGTCTCCACAGGGCCTAAAGCTCCGTGCTTTAATGAGTGTCATAGCTATTGATGAATTATTGTTAAACGGTGCATGTTTTCACTTATTAAGTAGCTATACGAGTTGCTCTTTCCGCCCATGTGACTGGCTCCAATTTTTGTGATTAATTTAAGACGCGGTTCATTTCCCAAATCGGCTGGATGCGACGCCAGATATCGCTAAATTATGCGAGCTCTTTGCAATTAACGCGATAAGCAAAGCAGAGTTCTCTCTCTCTCTCTCTCTCTCTCTCTCTCTCTCCCTCTCTCATAATCAATATGGTTAGTCTTAGTCATCAAAGCTAAGGTTTTATGTTTTTTGTTTAGTTTTCGTCAGTGAAAAAAAATGACTTTGAGTTTATGCCTGAGGCTAAGTCATGGATTCCCCCCCCCCGCTTTTTCATGTCATATGAAAGCAGGGAATCAAAGCTTCAAATTGACATATTAGTTGTTCAGTTTGACTCACCAGTTTTGGAGATAAGGCTTAAAGAGCAATGTCTTGCATAGAAACAGCGAGTTGAGAAAACGGGCTTGAAAGGTTCACTTCTGGGGTCTCTAACATTACACCTAGCTACATGCAAAAAAAGCATTTATTTCATACATACATTTCAGCTCTGACACTTATTTCAGGAAAGCTCTAGACCAGGGCTACTCAACTTAGCTACTCAACTTACCTACAAAAATAGCAGATCTACAAGCTCGTAGCGCGACACTCGGTGCCACGCTACGAGCTTGTAGATCTGCTATGTTTCAATAGCTAAAGTATAACATAATGCTTAAAACACCAAGAGGAGTTCCCGCACAGAATGGGGCCGCAAGCTCTAGTATGTGAAGAGTCTCCCTGTGCTATTAACTCATTTTTTATTTAAAATGAAAAAACATAAAAATGCAGTTTTTCTCCTCTGGTGAAAAGCTGGAGTGCTGCAGGATTGACAGCCCCCTCGGTCAAGATGGGTCACATATTTTGACCAAACCGGGGTGGGGGAGCGGGGCCCTTTCTGTGTGTTGTTTGTTTCCATACATAAAACTAAGAGCATCAGCAAAGGAGGAGAGGAGAGGAAAGGCACGCTGAAACATAATTGATCAAACAGTAGAACTAGCAGTTAAGGCTTGTCCTCCTGCCGGGTATGTTAGTGCACTCAGTGCAGAATAAGTGCGAGAACAGTTCTAGCTCGGCCTGTGAGGTGGAATACATCATTCTGACAGAAGGAAAATGACAAAGAATATCTCTAAGGAAGGCCCAGCCCTCCAAAAACAATGAAAAAGAAGTGCTTCGTGGATTCTTAATACGGCGAGACTCTTAGTTTGAAAGCCGTTTCACTAGGAAGCCAAGAGTCAGGAAGTGAATTATCGCCATGTAACACTAGGTGCTTCGATTGTTATTTAATTCACCCAAAACATACATTTTGTTCCCGAGGATCATATCGTTTTAGAGAATTGAGCCGCAGTAGTTTTTCCACTACTGGAGAACAGTCAAGTGAACGTCATCATCAGCATTTGCAGCCTGCATACCTATATTGTATAGAGGCCAGTTAGCTGCCAGAATAGGGCACATTACCATGTTTTCACATCCGGGTTCCTCACTCCGCAGTCAGACCTCCATTGTAACAAATAGCTCATGTTAGCGTTAGCTCACAATGTTTATCTTTTGCCAGAAACGTTAACCTGTCGGGAGCGATGCGATGAAAAATCACAAATCACATCCGAACCTCTGTTGGTGGCAGTGTGCCGCGGGTTCGACTCCCGATCCCGACGGCCTTCACTGCATGTCACCCCCACCCCCTCCCCATTTCCTGTCAGCCTACTGTCTGTCCCTCCATAAAAAATAAAATAAAGGTGAAAGCCACAAAAAAATATATGTATATATATATATATATATATATATATATATATATATATATATATACATACATATATATAGATTTTCAGCGAGACAGTTTCATATCGATAAAGTACATTTATTGACGGGAGGATTCCGTCAAATGCAGACAACAGTTAGATTTTAAATGGCGGAATATTCCGCCAAAGGCAGCCAATTTGTTTAGGAGCAGCTTCTTACTGTAATATCAGAGCACACACATTGGAGTCACGGAGAGACTGATTGCCTTTTAATGGCAAAACCAATCTAAAAACACGAGAAGCTACTCCTCCATCAAACCACTTGTGTGATAGCCATTTCAGACAAAAGAAAAACTAAAAACAATTATGCGTCCCGATCAATCAACGTTTGGTGTTCCTCCTCAAAACACAGGCCCTTCGATAAATCTGAAATAACAGCGTTTGTCAGACTACGCCGAAAGAAGCCCATGCAGGCAATTAGAGACCGCATCATCTTCAAGTTGAGAGTTTGATCACAAACTGTGTTTGTGATCAGCTGTGCGAGATGGAATCGACTTTCATGAAGCCCCCCAAAAATAAATGCAGTCTTCATATAAAGCAGCACCGCGGCCAGAATGGAACGGAGAACAGACACAAAATAAAGGGGAGAGAGAGAGCAGATGAATAGTAAAACTAGTAACAACACATTCCTAGCATTTTGACTAACCTGACTCTGCCAGATGGGGGCGGTAAGACACAAAATGTGTGTAGCAAGCTTCTTGGATCTGGCAGCATCAGGTTAGATTTTAGTCAGTCTGTGGAATATAACTTAATTTAGTTCTAGTCATAGGAATGAAACTTTGGAATGAAAACATTTAGTTCAATCCTGGGCACCGCCAGAACTCAGCATATGAGGAGCAAGACTTAAAATTAAGCTTTGAGTGTCATTATTTTTGATTCAGTGACATGAGTCACTTCACTATTAAAATACTCATTGTGTGACTTTGATTGCTGAAAGTAGACCTGCGTGAAAATGGTGTACTGTAGCTATTTACAACCAGGTAGTGTAACTTAAATTGAATTGTTGTACTTTCAAAATGTTTATTGGGGCACCTTACACATTGCATTGTTTGTTCTACTGGCTTACCATGTCAGAGTTCTAGGTTATTCTTCCCTTTTGAGAATTGTGTCCTGGTTGTCTGTACTGTACTGTGCATTTAAGCAATGAAAAGCAGGTCTGTCTGATCTAGTGTTTCTAGTGTTACAGCTAAAACTTGTGGGGGTGGTTAGGGTGATTAGATGAGTCGTTATGGGTGGAGCTAAGTACCTTATCTCAGCTTTGGCTATTACAGTCCAACCAGTTTAAAATAGTCATATCTCCTTCAAATATTTTCCAAATTCAATGAATGATACATCATAATTATGAAAGCTTAAAAAAATGAAAAAAATACCAATGCCTCCTTGCGGCACCAAGCATTGTACCCATGGTCACATATGTTCTGTCCAACTCTGGTGATGCTTGCTTCTCCATCGGTATGCACCCGTCTTTCTCTCCGTCAGTCTGTCAGCCCCCCTGTCTCTGTGTGTGTCTGTCTGTCTACACGTCTCTCTGATATAAGTCTGACAAAAAGCACTAAGCACTCTCGGACACTCTCGCTGCTTTGAACAAGCATGAGCAGAAATAAAACATGAATGCATGCTGGCTCTACCTTCAATCCTTTTCATGTCAAGGTCCATTATTTTCTGCACCAGGCCGAAGGCATGGGGAGAGAGTATGTTGTGCACTCCGTCCGTGTGCGAGTGTGTCCGTCTGTGAACAGCTAATCTACGGCACCGTTAACCCTCAAGTCGCGCTCCATATATGGCCAGTACAGAATGCATTCCAATATGTTGATCTGACCCCGCCCCCCTTGCCGAAGTGAGGTCGCTTCTCACCCTCAGGGCGTCTTACTGGTTATGTGGACTCCATTGGAGTATATGTGGACTCCATGAGTATTCATTGAACATGCACGCACATGCTTTCGCCAAGAAGAACGACTACCAACATCATTGGTAGTCGTAGTATAGTATAGCATTCTCAATTTATTTTATTGATTCAAGAGTATAAGACCAAAGGGAGAGTGATGAGTTATCGACCTCAGAAGTCACTTGGTTTGAACTCCCAAAGCTTAAGGCGTCGGATAAATAACATATCGCTTATTTACTGCAGGTGGCACAAAAAAATAAAATAAAGGAAAATGGCACCAACAGATTAAGCCTTTCAGGATGGGAACCCCTGTTGGTGTTTTAAGGATTATGGTATACTTTAGCTATTGAAAAAATAGCAGATCTACAAGCTTGTAGTGCAGCACCGAGTGAAAATGTGGCGCAGATCTTTGAATATGATTATATTCTTTCACAGTGAACGTTTATAACTCAAATCCTTGCTTCTGGAGGGGAGGGGGGGGGGGTCCCTGGAACAACATATGGGGGTCCGTGGTTAAATACAGAGAATTCTGGGGGTCCTTGACATGAACAAGGTTGAGCACCACTGACATAGAAACAGGAGGATTTAGAATACTTTTATTTTAGAATCGGCCTCAGGTCAAAATGGATTAAAAGGCCACACACATGTAGAGCGGTCTCTCTTTAGGGACAGAGAGAGGTGGACAACGTATTCTGCACTCAGATTGTGCGTGACGTGTAATACAAACTATAATGAATAAGCCGCGTGTCGCCAAGATGAATAGCATGTCCCCCTCCCCGCTGGTTCGTCATCCCCTGGAGGAGACCTTGGGGATAGTCGTCTCCGCGGTTCTTTGCCCCGAGGGAAATAAAATAAGACAAAAAGGAAAATCTTTGTGACTATAGCGTGCAAATTCAGTGGTGTGATGCCAAGCTTGTGCCAGAGGTCATCAAGAATGTTTTACTAACCCGTTTAGACCCCAGACCAGATTCTACCAAATTCTTCTCAATCCTGACAGTTTTCTGAAAAACCTCATGTATGTATCTTCAGTATGTGGCTTTCATGTCAAAACCTCATGTATGTATCTTCAGTACAGTATGTGGCTTTCATGTCAAGGATGGCAACAATTAATTAATGTATTTGGCCGCTGACCCCCATATGAAAATATGTTGTTTAAAGGGATTGTGACATTAAAAAAAAGGTTTTGGAATTGTTCTTGTTTTTTTTTAGGTTTTCTAATCTCAATTGCACCCAAAAAACATGAACTTTTAACATTCAGTAGATTTTCTGTGATCTGGGGTTTTCTGGCTCAAACAGGTGCTCTGATTTGCCGGCAGTAAGTGACATCACTTACTGCAAATCCCATATATGTCAATGGGATTTGCCAGCAGATGTCACTGTTTCACTGTGTTGCCTGTTTTCATTGTAGCTCAAAAGGCCCAAAAAACCCCAAAGAAAACTTCAGACCACAGAAAATCCACTGAATGTTCAAAGTTCAGGTTTTTGGGGTGTAATTGAGGTCATAAAACCTAAAAGAAAAAAGAAAAATAAATGAAAATGAATGTCATAAAACCCCAGAAGCTTAACACATTGTGTGCCCTTGTATTCTTTCAGAATAGTGACGTGGAGTGCCCCATTTGCCTGCCAGACCTTTTGGATGATTTAAAAAAATAATAATAATAATAATAAATATATATATGTTGTTTCAAAGAACCCCCAAGAAGCTTAAGATGATGTTGTTTCAGAGAACCCTCGGTGCTGCGCTATACGAGCTTGTAGATCTGCTATAAAGCTTAAAGTTGAAAAATAATGGTTAAAAGTGCAGGGAACGCCCCATTTAGCGTTTAAGCTAAATGGGGCGTTCCCGTCCCAAATGGCTTAAAGAGTGAGTTAAGATTTGTAGCTCCTCCTCCTCCCCCCCCCCCCCCCCCCCCCCCCCCCCCCCCCCCCCCACACCACAAGCATACGCACACACTTTGTCCCTCATCCTTGTTTATCCCTCCCTCCTTTATCCTTCCTTTCCAATTGTCCTCCCTGTCTCCCTCCCTCCCTCCCTCCCTCCCTCCCTCCGCGTGGCCCCTCCGGAGTCAGCACTTACACCCCGTTAAATGTCCCGGGCCTGGCCCATAAATCACTGCATCCCCCCACAGCAGTCCCCGAGCCCCTCCCTCCCCTCCCATCTGTCAACACCCTTAATGCGCCGCCGCGGAGCACGTGACGACAAGGCTGCAATCCACCGTGCGCTGCTTGCTGCATGCTGCTCTAACAAACTACTCACTTTGAACAAAACCCTTAACTCTCTCTCTCTCTGGCTCAAAGGCATCGTCGTCGTCCCCTGAAGGGATTGCTTGGAGATGCCAAATTGACCCAAAGTGAACACAGAGAAACAACTAAGAGTCTATTTTGCCCCCCAAGGGAGACTGGACAGAATCAGAGGTACTTACATATACCCACATAACTTCAGCCTGAGAGAGAGAGAGAGAGAGGTGGAGACAGCTGGAGTAAGTGACCCACTGTGACTGTCCCCTAGCAGCATCACGGGCCCCTGCCAGGGACTGTCCCCCAGCAGCATCACAGGCCCCTGCCGGGGACTGTCCCCCAGCAGCATCACAGGCCCCTGCCAGGGACTGTCCCCAGCAGCATCACAGGCCCCTGCCGGTGACTGTCCCCCAGCAGCATCACAGGCCCCTGCCGGTGACTGTCCCCCAGCAGCATCACAGGCCCCTGCCGGTGACTGTCCCCCAGCAGCATCACGGGCCCCCCCCGACGCTCCCTGTAGAGCGATGCGATGGGTCTCTAAATGCTAATCGCTCGATCGCATTAGGAGGAACACTATATGCCCTAGAGTACATGATTGTGATCTAAATGGTTGTTTTCTTTGTCATATTAATTCTGTACAGTTCTGTTTTATTAATTCATATACATTTTCACATCAGTGCGCTACTGTCCCTCGCATTTTTCATCCCACCCCATAATTGTGTCGCCGGCGTGCAGATATTGCCTCGTAAATTATCATTTACGAGCACGAGAGACTAAATCATTATGCCATTTCCCTTAGTCAATGCCTGCAAGTAACAACTACATCAACTATCATCATTTCTCAAAATGAGAGCAATATTGCACCGTTTTTGTCAATTTGCACCATCGTGCAGAGTGTTACAGAGGCAGGGGCTGAAATCCCGTAAAATGGACAAAAATAGTGAAAATAGCAGATCTGCAAGCTCTCAGCTTGAAGATCTTCTATTTTGCTTGTAGATCCCCCACCCACCCCCAAGTTCAACATGAGCTCAGACCATACCGTGATCGGTAATGATATGATATAGGCATGGGATCTGTCTCCCTCGACAGCTGTGGAGTAGGGTGGAGTTATGCATGGGTGGAGCGGCGGGAGGGAAGAGATGTGGAATGAACCTGCAGTCATTTTCCCTGCATCTCTTAACCAAATGGGATGGAGGAGAAAATTGCACTTGTATCACAGTCAGGACCTCAAGAGAGAGAGAGAGAGAGAGAGAAAGGGAGAACAGGATAATTTGCAATCTAACGATAATTTCCAACACTATATCCTCAGCTCTGTAGAAGGTCAGCTTTCATGCTCTTTTATTTTCATTAGCCACTCTGTAATATTTAATCTATTATTTAGATGTGCTTAACTCTATTCTAATTAATCTCTTTTTGTTGTCGGTGCCAATGAAGTGCTAGTTAGGTTGTCTGAGGTAATTTTTATGTAATGTGTGCACCACCTCCTCCTCCACCCACAATGCATCAGGGAGGGGTGGAAAAACATCAACAACAACAACCGCAAGATGCAGACGGGTGGCGAGAGTCTTTAACCCATTTAGACCTACCATCGATTCTACAAATGTCCTCTAAATCTTCTTTTCTGAAAAACCCATGTTTCGTTCTCCCCCCAAGATTATATGTAATTGGCCGCCGACCCCCATCTCAAAGTGTGTTGTGTATTTTCTAAAATAGCTACAAGCTCATAGTGCGGCACTCGGTGCCGCACTATGAGCTTGTAGATCTGTTTTTTTCCCCCCAGTAGCTATTAAAGGCTCATTCATGGTCTGGAGTTTCAGTGGTGAGGTGACCACCACTCCGGTGGTGAGGAGCTGAAATAACGTTGAGCGGTGGTGAGTAAAAACAGAGAGAAGGGCTGTGGCGGTGGCGGCTCATGACGTCATGTTGTAGTTCGGTGGTCACCTCACCACCGAAAGTCCAGACTATGAATAACGCTTAAGTACATATAACATAATGCTTGAAACACCAAAAGGGGTTCCCTCCCAAAATGGGTTAATAATTTAACTTCTGTGCAAAAAGAAACGGGGCCTTTAATTACAGCAATATGGCATGCTGCCCGAACACACTAACAGTTATGCCATGCTCAGCAGCTAGCCGGGCAGGGGCTGAAAGACAGAATATATAGTTTGAGGCAGTGTTGATTTCGTTGACTAAAACTCTATAAGACAAAAATAGTTCGTCCACTACCTTTTTTTCACAGACGAAAACTAAATGGAAACCAAATGAAAACTATATGCTATGATGACTAAAACTGAGACTAAATATTGACAGTTTCAACAAATAAAAACTAGACAAATATGTTAGGAAGGGACTAGTGGACAAGAGATGCAGTAAAAGTAATTTTACACTTGGTTGCATGCTGAAAATAGCCGATCTACAGTACAAGCTCACAACACGTTGTAGATCTTGCCATTTTCATTACGACAGCATCATGGCCCGCCAAAATACATTTTAGTCGATTAAAAGTAGACTAACACTAAAACATTCCAGGTGACTAAAATGTGACTAAAGCTAAATGTAAACTATTAAAGAGACTATGACTAAAACAAAATAAAGATTTGCTGCGGGCGGCGGCGATAGCAAAACCAGAACCTACATCGGAACAGTCTGAAGTCTGAACACCCTGATGGCACCACCATCTCCAACGGAGGTGATCAGATAACGAGAATCTAATTGTATTTTTTTTAAGGCCAAGTTATATTAAGGGGGGTTGGTGGGGATAGAATTAACCGGGAATGTATTAACCCATTTACACCTGAGGAGGCATCTAGTGTCACCTTTTAACCACTTCAAGCTGTTGAAAAATAGCAGATGTACAAGCTCATAGCGCGGCACCGAGTGCTGCGCTACCAGCTCGTAGATCTGCTATTTTTTTTTAAATCGTGAAATTGTGGCGCAAATCTTTGTATACATTATATTCTTTCCGAGCAAACTCAAATCTTTGCTTTGTTTGAGAACCACTGATATAGAAACAGGCTGTTTAGAAGACATTTTGTAGAATCTGGTCTCAGGTCTAAATGTATTAATGCAATAGAATGCTCTCAGATCTGCCATCTCTATTGCATTAGAAAGCTTCCACCCCCCCCCCCCCCCCCCACCCCCCTCCTCATCACTCTCGGCCCCCCCGAGATCTCCAGCCGTCCTGAGCCGCACTATAACATGATTGGCATTGATAGTTGCATCAAACTATAAAATCAAGCCTTAATGTCATTAAGCGTCCAGACATGGAAGCAGAGCAGCAGGAGCTCCTAACCATGTTAGCTTCCATACATACGTTTAGTGTTATTAATATGGATGCCGGGAGTCTAAAATGTGTTGCTGCGCACTCAGGCATGCAGGCTGCAACGTGTTGGGAAAAAGATTAAACCAGAAAAAGAAGACATTCCTATGTGTGTGTGTGTGTGTGTGTGTGTGTGTGTGTGTGTGTGTGTGTGTGTGTGTGCGTGTGCGTGTGTGCATGTGCTCGTGTGCGTGCGCATGTGTGCATCTATGTGTGGGTGTGTGGTCTTTGAAAGAGTGCTAGTGAGTGAAAACTTAAAAATGTGCACAAAAATGTGCCTTGCGGTGGGAATTAGAAAAGAGGAAAACAGATTTCCGTCAATACATTTGGCTTAATTAGGCACCACATTTTGTTTCATCAATGTATTTATTACCATTATGCATTTGATATTGAAGAACTCGGGCCAGATTTACACACGTGCACCCACGTTTTAACTTGCATGTGTTGATTTGTGCTAGTAGGGTGTGTGCAATTAGCATCTGATTTATCAAGGCAGCATCTAATTAAACAATCAGCACATGGGACCACCTTCCTTCTACACACATTTGGACTTTAAGCAGAGCTATAAAAGCTACAGTGGACTGTCTGTCTGGTGGGATACGGAGGCCTCAACCAGCTCAAGAATACATTTAGGAAAACTAGTTTCAGTGATGCTGAACATTGTTAATTAACAAACAAACAGAACACTCCAAAACATGTCGGAGTGACAAAATAATGCAACTCCAACTGAGATACATTTAATGCGGGTGTGCAGGCTAATGGCTGATAAACCAAAGACGGATTTATATGAAACATTAGATGTCGGAAACTCCTGAAAACAGATGGCATTCAGGACGAGGATTTGGTGCCTTGTTACAGATGACTTTAAGCCATTAAGACTTGAGACAAGATTCTACAAAAAGTATTCTAAATCCTGACAGTTTTCTGAAAAAAGTAATGTTTCTATGACAGCGGTTCTCATACAACTTCATGTCAAGGACCCCAGACATATTATGTAATTGGCCGCCGACCCCCCCATCTTAAAATATGTTGTTCCAGGGACCCCCCACACAGAAGCCAAGATTTGTGTTTAAAACTTCACATTTTTGGGTGACTAATCTTAACCCGACTCCGCCGGATGGTGGCAGTATTGAGTTCACAAGTTCCCTCCTCCTGCCTGTAGCTGGTCTCTCTCAAGCAGAAACGATGAACCTGAAGCAGCGGGACAAAAATCTGACACCGTCTCTGCCTGAGAGAGAGACCAGATGGGAGCAGGAGGAGGAACTCACTACTGCCACCATCTGGTGGAGTCAGGTTAGACTATAGTTTAGCTGGTAAACCAAAGATGGAGTTACATATAAAACATTAGGCGTCACACACTCGTGAAACCAGACAAGGATTTGGTGCCTTGTTACAGATGACATTATAGAAAATGATGTGATCGGCCTCAATTTCTGATCACGTTCATGGGGCCAGTCCAATGAACACTCTTCTACATAGACTGCTATTGCTATATAACCGGAAGTTTACGGCATGCATTGGAGACTATAGGGCTCGCGCAAGTACATGAACCACGTGACTGGGCTGTTTTCTTCCCCCTCAATGTCGCAACTCTTCCATTAGACGGCTCTGGGCCGCCCGGTGCTAATATGCAGTCCTGCTTTAAATGCAAAACGGACCCTTACAGAATGAGTAATTTCATCCATCCTCTCTTAAATTGATATGCATAGGAGAGAGGTGCACGCAAATGGCAAGAACATTTAATACATTCCATACATGTTTCCGACCAGGCACAGAACACATCACAAATGAGGCACAAAGAGGCTGCGTAAATCTGGCCCTCGGTATTATTGATTTCAGATGTAATGTACCACCATTTGTGTTTTTTCGCTGGGTCTATAAGAAGTTTACTGCCAAAGCTGCCTAGTGCAAAAGAAAGTATAATTCTTATTAGCAAACCCAAGGCTTGCACATATATCCCAGTATCTGTCAACAAGCATTTCTCTTACAGGGAAATGAGATCACAGGGTCTCCAGGGCAGCCTTGAGCTGTAATTCAATGTTTCAATATATATATTTTTTTATGGCCCAGCCTTCACGGCCCCCAAACTGTGGCTAAACCGTTTGTTGCAGTAGGCTATTTTCTGTTGACACCCGATATTCAATATGCAATCTATGCTGTACATATCTTATGGTGATGAATGTTTTTTCTTATGTTCATCGATTGATTTAAGGCCTTATTTTTTCCTGTGGTATGTATTGTGACGGCTTGCCAATGCATGTAAGGATGTACTGTAAAATACCTCTGGATGCAATGGTTTCGTATTTGTGCGCAAAAGATGATGCAGGAAACCATCGACATCGACTTAACATTTCATGTAATTATTAAATGATCATATAGATGTCTTCGTAGTAGGGGTGTAACGATATAGTAACTGCACCGATTTTTTATTTTTTATTTTAAGAATCGAAGTATATCGAAATGAAAACTCTAAATATTGTATTGAATTACTTTGTATCGTATCGGACTGAAATGCTAATAATCAATTGTATCAATACTAAGCAACTGTATTTAGCAATTTTAAGAATAAAGTCAAAGAGGGGTTTAATTACTTTTCCATTCCATATCGATAAATGTGTGCATTCTGTGTTCATGTCAAGGAGCAGGTTTGTCCATAATGTGTTGCCAGAGATAAATGCTTGGCTTAAAAAAACCCTGCTCTATCCACATGTTTCACACATATTTCATGTATTTTCTAAATAGGTACTGTAACGATTTTAAGTCATTGAATCGTATCGCCATGAATGAAGCAATATCGTCCATGCATCGTATCGTCAACCATGTATCGTGATACGCATCGTATCGCTGTTAAAGTGTATATGACCTGTTTTCTTGCTATGCTGTGTCCCAAGCTATAGTCACAAACATAAGAGTGAAACCGTCTGCATTTAGTTAGCTAATTGTCAAATACAACCATGTTTTGTCAACATTAAAGGCCTATGTCTCATGCTATTATGCTAAATCTAAAATGCTGCTGACAGCATATATGTTTGGATGAAATGCTTTTAGTGAACGAGTGACTCATCCAGGGAGTAAAGAAAGTTATGTACAATCAATACCAGCATATTTCTTTTATTTTTGCACTTGCACAATTCTCTCCTCCTTCCTGGCGAGCAGAGAGAATCAACAGAAAATAGTGTTAATGCGTGGCTCAACCTGTCAGACCTGTGGTGAGTTGCAGGTTTGCACGTACGGCGTGCGCACGGCAGGGAAAGATTTACTGCTCTCAACAAACCTGCGTCAGTGCATTTCGCAGGGTTCAAGGAGGGGCTCTGGTATTTAGACCCAAGTTCTGCAATGTAAGCCCCCTGTAATTCTATTTTTTTGGACTTGGCCCTGGGAGTGGGAAGATCCATTTCATGGGGAATAAGCACACTAATTGCCCCTATACACTGCACCCTGCAATACATTTCCAAGAGTTTATTGAAAATGGGCCTCTTCACAGAAAGCCGTTAATAGTTGACCCTGCAGGAGTTTGATTGCAGAGGCGCATATAACGAGAACAGGTGACGCTAACGAGTCCCTGCGCTGTGTGGGATGGGATGGGGCCGTACAGCTGGAGGGCTCAGCGAGGCACAACAACACCAAGACAAAGTGTTGTCTAAAAGCCTGCTTTTATACACCGGTTTGTTGCCGGTGTTGCATGTTGTATACATAGCCGATCTACAAGCTCACAACGCGTGGATCGGCTACGACAGCGGTGCGCAACTATGAGTATACATCAGCCTTAACTGGTGTCGTCAATCTGGTGCCAGATTAGATCTGGCTATCAGGCTCAGACTGTAATGAATCCTTGGAAATACTAAAGATATTCGTCTGGTATATAAACCCACCGGAACGATGGGATCAAGTATATTGTATCGAGATGTTCCTTAAACGGACATTCCTTGCATTCTCTTTCAAAGAGTGATGTTGTTCGTTTTACTTTATCTGATTCCGTCTTACGACTCTCCCGTCTCCCTATTTTGTTTTAAGTGCATGACCCTGGCTGGCTGCTCGACGATCTAATTCATAGCCGCAGCGTTTGGAAAAAGCAATGGGCGATTGGGCGTGATAGAGTTGCGTTCCTTTTTTTTTTATAGGTGCATTATATTACAGTTGAGGGTAGTATCCACTACTATAGGGACATCCTTTCTTTAGGTGTTCGTAATGGTAGCCTGTAAATATATCAGCCCAAGCTCCATTGTGCTATAAAGAAACACTCAAATGTAGTGTGTTCTGCCCTCTAATGGCAAATGTTGCTAGAGACACCTACTAGACTCAATTTACACAGGTGCATGTGCTCTTAATTATGTGTGTGCTCTGAAACCCCTCACTACACCATCTCTTGTTGTGCAGTCGACAGGGAACTTAATTTTTTCTTATGTCAGGCGATGCAGTTTCTGATTATGCAACTTTGTAGTGTGTATTTCATGCATAATTGATTTATTTGACATGTGCTGTGGATTGTTACCGTGTAAATTAGCACAGTGTGTTCACTCGTTTGTTTGATAGTTTGTTACAGCCTGTCATTTTCTTTCTTTGTTATAGTTTTACTCCATTTATTGGTGATGTGAAGTGTGACATTAAAACACTGGAGCTACACACTGACTCCCATGTAATTTTTTAAAGGAGTTTGGCTAACTATGTACACTAATGTACACACAGCGAGGACAGTACAGTGTCTCTGAATGAACTTGCTTGGTTTCATTTAGCCGCAGCTCGCACTGATTCACAAGGCATAGATCTATCAACAGACGAGATATTTTTGTAGCACATTTTTTGCGAATCACAGGTATTGCTCGTCCTATAGATTAATTATAGGCGGGCGCTCATGAGAGTATAGGCTCGTCCTATAGATTAATTATAGGCGGGGTGCTCATCGTCCTATAGGTTAATTATAGGCGGGGCGCTCATGAGAGTATAGGCTCGTCATAAGGCGTTTGATATCACTATGAGATTGCCTATTGTTTATTTTTTTGGAATCGTTCCGGTTGCTAAGGTCTTGCTATAGCACCGTTTATTTCTCCATAGCCTTTAGCTTCTGTATTAGCCTCGACCTTTGCACGCTCTTTTCTAGAAAACTACGCCGCTGTTCGTGGTTTTGAACAGATCGGTGATGTTCGGAGGTCATTTCAGATTACCCGCTGATTGCGATTGGAACATTGGCGTTTTGGCCTCATTTCAGCTCGCTATAGCATTGATGCTGTTACTGTTAGCATCCAAGACGGCGACAAACAGGATGGCTTTATAGTAAAAAATGCCACGGATCACGTGGCACACAAGTCCACTAGGTGGCACTCAATGCGTTAATGACTTTCATTAGAAAGATGAGCGGCCACAGTGAGGGGCCTCTCACTTCACACTAGTGTGATGTTTTTGATGAACCGTAAAAAAGAGCATGATGCTTTCGTTTGGATTTGGGATTCAGTCTAAACGGGAAGGTGGCTCTCGCCTTCAAAGACTTGAGATGTAAAACTAATTTCAACTAAATCTGCAACTGTACAGCCCATCTATCCCTGTACTAATATTTACACCGAACAAGTCTATTTCTTCCCCCTTTCTCTGCCTCGCTGACACACACACACACACACACACACAAATAGAACAATGCACTTTTTTCTAAACAGGATACTGAATTCAGTCATTTATCACGTATAGGACTACAAAAATGGGCAAGGTTTCAGCAAGGATCAGGGCCCATTGGCTCTCATTTACATAATTAAAGTTAACAGTGAACTCACTTGATAGCTCCCATTTACCTCCAACATCTTGGAGTTCTGGCACGGTGCTACAATTTGGCCATTCTGCGTTTTGACCATATGGGGCCGTTAACTGAGACATTGGAAGTCGTCTGTCTCCCCATTAGTGCTCCGTTAAGGCAATCGCTCACGGCAGTTAATTACTGTATGTCTGCTGCTCTAACAATGAGACCAATACCATCAAAACATCCATATCTCTGCTGTCGGGTGGAATCCTCACAACTCCAAAATGTTCATTTTTCAGGAAATAAAGAAAACCTTATATTTTTTAAACAATACAATACATCCCCATCAAAGTTGGTGTTGTAACTTCATATATTGCCAATTACTTCCATGAGACGGGGAGAGGTGGTGGAGTTAGTTGCTTTAGCAGACATTTTGAGGGTCCAATGGAGTTAAGAGGTTTTGTCCAAAGCACTTTTTACTACTTTCCATTGGTTCAATATGCCAAAAAGAATCAAAAACCTCAAAAATTGAGTTAAGAGCTTTCCTCACGACAGTAACGATAACATTTTCCATACGTGATTATTCACATTAAAACTAGGACTGACATTATGATCAACATATTGAAATACAGTATATTTTGTGTGAGATAAAAGCACACGCATGCATCCAAAGGTGTGGCTTTACTATGAACTTGAATAATAAGAGCGTTAACAATAAGAATATGCATTACGCTATGAAGGACATTCTACTGAAGAAAGCACTGGAGCACATTATGCCATTATTGCTTATACAAGACTGACATTTGGACACCACATTTCAGCACATACTGTACCAATGAATCCCCATGCCAAATGTCACGAGGAGCTTTGAGATATTATAATAGCCAGAGCTCCTTCCATAATCATCTCAATCAACTCATTGACACATTGAGCCACCAAGTCACAACGTACCGGCCACGTGACTTGGAAGGAAAGTCTTTATACCCCCGAGGGACAATCCAACGATTTTTTACATCAAATCAGGTCGAGTCTGGTTGTGTGTCGTCACTACCGAATGGACCACCTGTTTCAGCTTCACCTATATGTTACCATTTTGAATCCATTACAGTGGCATTGTGATGTACCGAGCGATTCATTCAATGAGTGTTTGAGAGAGAGAGAGTGAGTGAGTGAGTGAGTGAGTGAGTGAGTGAGTGAGTGAGTGAGTGAGTGAGTGAGTGAGTGAGTGAGTGAGTGAGTGAGTGAGTGAGTGAGTGAGTGAGTGAGTGTGTGTGTGTGTGTGCGTGCGCGTAGTCGGCTGCTGTTCGACACCTACGTAATTTGATTTGAAGCTGCTTGCTCAGAGCTTAGGCACATTTGTATATGATATATGTTTTGTGTTTTTTGTGTGTGTGTGTGCAGTATGTATATATATATATATATATATATATATATATATATATATATATATATATACACACATACCTACGTGGACGTACTAAAGAAAGATGCTGGTGCAGAAAGCACAAATGAGCTGGCCAGATGTACGGAGGACCGAGATGACTGGAGACGCTGATGGAGGGCTCGTCTGAGGACGACGTAGAGAGAGTTTAGTACACCGGTAGACAAACTTTATTTTATTTTTAGTATATTTGAATATTCATTCAAATATTCAATAAATATCGTTTCCTATTATTTATTTTGCGACCGCAACAGTACTCTAATCTGACATGGCAGCAATTTTCAATTTTAGTTTTTCAGCATGCAACCAAGTGTTACTTATACTGGATCAACAAAACAGGTTATAAAAGTTCTTCTGCTTAGAAGCCCAGATAAGAAATCCACTGACCGCAGTCATGATTCGGTCACTTTGCGGGAATATGAGAAGAATGTCACGCAGCTGTGACTTATTTTGCGTGCGATTAGTAATCCAATTAAAGCAATATCACTAGAGAATGATATACAGTTTTCAAGGAGAAGTGTAGTTCTATAAACCATATGGAGTGTGTCACATCGATCCTTTTCATTGCCATGTTGTAACGCTAGCTGCTGAATCAGATTTAATTATCCCATTAAGAGCCGAGAACCCCATTCTACAAATGTCTTCTAAATCCGGAAAAAAAACACAAATGTTTCTATAGATATCAGTGGTTCTCACACTATTTCATGTCAAGGACCCCCAGAATTATGTATATTAGCCGCCGACCCCCATCTGAAAATATGTTGCTCCAGGGACCCCCCGCCCCAGAAGCAAAGATTTGAGTTAAAAACGTCTGCCGTGAAAGAATATATATTAAATGATTTGCATCTACATTTTCACGATTTTTCTAAAATAGATGATTTGCAAGCTCGTAGCGCTGCACCGAGTGCCGCGCTACGAGCTTGTAGATCAGCTATTTTTCAACATCTAAAGTTTAAAATAACGGTTAAAGTGGTTAAAAGCTATAAGACGACACAGACGAATCCTCAGGTCTGAATGGGTTATACCCTCTGGTTCCATAATAACAACTCACAGCCATCCGAGCGACTGTAATACAGTGATTGCCTCAACTTGGAATGAGGCATAAAATGCATTTTCTTTCATGGCTTTATTCTGGAGGATATGGAGAAAGCAACGGTGGAAAATATCAGAGACTAGTGTTGGGAAAGAAGTTAAACGCTTTTTTCAGTTGTGGTTAATAGCTCAATGACCTTTTGAAGAATTGCCTCGCTGCTAAGATGATAATGTACAGAAACACATAATCGTGTTTATGTCGTTTATGGCACATAATTTCAATCATTTTGTATACTACATGTGAAGGTTAAATTTGTATACTGCATGTGAAGGTTAAAAATACCACTTTCATTCCTGTCAATTCATACCATTTTCATACCAATTTGAATATGTGTTTGCGACGGAGATTGACAATGATTTAGTTGATCAACTGGTACTGTTATTTACAGCACACACACGCACACACGTACGTGTGTGTGTAGGCTACTATAGTAGAGGTTCAGGCCGATATGACCGTTATGTCATCATAATAGTCGCTAAAGATCGTCGCTGAAGATACAATGGACGGAGGGAAAAATAATCAATGACGTTACCAACGAGCAGCACTGTAGGAATACCCATCCCTTCCAAGACCACTGCGCTCTCAGGATGGCCCGAAAACTTACAGTCACAACACGCAATAAAAAGCATGGTTCAGGTTCAGGGGGACGGAGCCTTCACACATGGTGCCCCCTGTCTCTGGAACGCGCTCTCCCTCAAGCTGTCAGAGATGACAACTCTCCAGACCTTTCTTAAATCTGGGCTAAAAACCACCCATCTTTTCTCTCTGCCCTAGTTACATTGAAACCATTGTTATGTTCACCGTGTCCGGCCTTGTGTTGTTCAAATACTGTGCTTATATATCTTTTCTCTTTCTCCTTCCTGATGAATTATAGCTATGGACATTTTTCTATTTTTTTACTATGTTTTCTTATTGCTATGATTTGTGGTTTTGATGTAAGTGCACGGAGACCCCTTGGGGTGATTTTATACAGTACTATAAATAAAAATGAACTGAAACTGTAAATCTGAGGAAGACCCTTGTTGAATATGAACACATTTATACCTGAGAACGATTCTACAAATTGTCTTGTTCGCTCTGAAAGAATATATATTCAAATATTTCCACCACATTTTCACGATTTTTCAAAAATAGCAGACCCACGAGAGCTTGTAGATCTGCTATTTTCCAATAGCTAAAGTATAACATAATCCTTAAAACACCAAAGGGGGTTTCCGCCCAGAATGGGTTAAACATGGCATGTCACAAACACACCTGCCATGTTGAATGTGTTAACTACTATAGTACTACTTTGTTTTACATTCTAGATAAGATCAACTTGTAGGCCTATTGATCCAAGTGAGCATGAAACACAGGTGGGAGTGGAGAGATAAGGATAACAGGGGGGGGGAAACAGCCTAAATAGACTTAACCCATTCTGAACGGGCACGCATTTTGGTGTTGGCATCATATTGTGCTTTACCTATTGAAAGATAGCAGACCTACAAGCTCATATCGCGCCACCGAGTGGCGCGATACGAGCTTGTAGGTCTGCTATTTTTTGAAAAATCGAAGAGCGACTGACATTTCTAGAATCTGATCTCAGGTCAGAATGGGTCAATCAGACCAGTGTGTGTCCGGTGGAAACCTCGTATGAATCTGATCTCAGGTCAGAATGGGTTAAGGCCTATTTATAGTCCAGTTGTCGGTGAAGAGAGGTGACAAAATGACAGTTGTGTGAGCGGTGACCATGCCCCTCAGTGACGTCATGACACGTTGAAGTGAAAACTGGACTATTATGAACAGGCCTTCAGAGTCTGACACTAGACATCCGCCCAGGGGCCTGACTGCCTTGTATTTATTGATATAATGAACACAATAAGTAGCCAATTTACAATCTATCGTCGGTGAATATATGCATGAATAATACGCGGCTGCATGTGTGTCATGAATACAGTATATGAATGCATTATGCAACCGTGAATATGAAAACTTGACGTGTCAACCGGCCCTCGGCAGTGAGTATATGGGGATAATATATGTATTATGTACAGTCTATCAACAGTGAATATAATGAGCATCATAGTCTATCAACAATGAATATATAATTGAATACGAGTTGAGATGTATGCTACTCGCAACGCATTTCAAATAGCTTCATTAATTATGAAGATCTTGTGTTTGTCGGAACTCGGCTATATCATCTCATTTTAAATGGAAATCATATTTATATGAGGCCAATATTCGCTTTCGTGCTGTGATGGAATATCAATAGATGATTATGTGAAACTGGTGATTTTTCATAGTGTCCTTAAACATGCAAAGTTTAAATTGATGCATACTAATGCACATACATTTGCACACATGTATGCATGACGACAACGAGCACAGAACGCACACACAAACACACATGCACATCACACACACGCACAGACGCACACCACTCTGCTTTAAACTATCATGTAAATAAGGTTATGCCTCTACGAAGGGTTCTGAAAGTGCAGTGCCAAGTCCCAAAGTAGGAGAGAAAAGAAACTAGATAAAGTGCCCCTCGGGGGACAGGTCTCCACCAGGGCAGGTCAGGGTGTGGCCTCCTGGTGGCACTATAATAGGCCAATGTGAAAAGGGTAAAAAAAAAAATTAATGTAAATGTTTCTTACGCCATGGATGGAAATTTGATGATTTGAGGCATTTTGTTCCAAAAAAAATGTGTTTTGCAAAAATCCACCTGTTGGTGACGCTATAGCAGGCAAATGTGAATATATTCCTCAGCCTAGAAGGAAAGTCTGAAATATTTCACGTAAATTGCACACTGCGTTCATGATTTGAGGCTTTTTGTTCAAAACGGGCCAGTCCTGCAAACTTTGAAAGTTAGCTAGGGATATGGGATGGGATATGAAATATCGAACAGATGCGTCTTGAGCACATGACTATATAGATAGTGTGTAACAATTTGCAGGATTTTTGGACAGAATCTGGAGGAGTAATATTTAAAAAAAAAAGTTTACAAAAGACGGACTCCTGGTGGCGCTATAACAGGCCGTTCTGGACAATTTGGGGCAGAGGTACATCGTTGGCATCCAGGGAGTGTGCAAAGTTTGGCATCGACTGTGTTAACGGTGCCAGAGATTAGCTGGTAGCGTGCACACACACACACACACGCACACAGGCACACGGACGGAACAGAACAGAAAATCACAAAGCTGATGGTTTTGGACTCAAACAGCCTTCTTCAGAATGTCCACCACTTAGACCTACCCTACACATCCACATGAAGGCTATTACAATCCATTAGGATCCATATGTACACTCTCAGAGAGTCAATGCTGTTCAGCTGTGTACAGCAAATAAATATTATTACAATTATAATAGAAACCCTCGTGTAGGCTAGTTGTTTACACAAGTGCATTTGACACAAAGCTGTGACAAAAAGCTGTGCTACGATGGAGAGAGCACAAGAGGTGCATGTTTAAAAAAGCAGGGACTCTTGACACATGGCACACGTTGATGGGAAAACGTGTGAGCGCATCCAAGCTGCTTCACAAAGTGCACTGCATGAACCGATTAGCATTCATGCAGACATGCAGGGCACTGCTCGTTGGGAACATAGAGTAATAAAAGGATAGAGACCGAACCGGAGCGCTAGCCCCGCCCCCAAGCTATTCATTTCAATGGAAGTTGCGAGGTGGCGTTTTGAAGCACCCGGAAGACTCCGGGGCTGACGCACGTCCGTCCACCGCCATGAAAGTGCTGCAGTTCCACTTTTCGCCAGTAGGCGGTGGCAGCTTCAGCGTTGGATAGCCTTGGGGGGAGCTTGGTTGGGAATAGTTAAAGATGGAGTGCCGTGTCTATGGAGTTAACACAAGTAAGACGCGCAAACGCGGGAAGCGAACGCAGCTCTTGTGTGTGTGTGTGTGTGTGTGTATGTGTGTGCTACAGCTGCGCCCTGTGTGTGTGTGTGTGTGTGCTACAGCTGCGCCCTCTGGTGGCGGGCGGGTGGTGTAACAGCGGGACACACACACACACACACACACACACAGACATTCAGCCCTTGCTGTCATAGTAAGTGGCTCACTGCGTTCGCAATTACTCTTAAGACGCATCTAACAGGGACGTGCACGCATAGACATCAAAGGGGGCTTCAGCCCCTACAGCCCTTTTACCCGCCTGTACAACAACTGCCATTTCCAGACCACGAATGCAGCATTCACTATCATGGTGAAAGAAATGCAAATGCCACTCCTTTCCATGCCGAAAGTCTCCTGAACTTGAACACAGTATTTTGTGTTTAACTAATTTGTTTCCAAATCCATGTTGTTGCACCTGCATCTCTTAAGCTATAAAGGGTGCTGGGTTGCGCCCCGAAAATAGCTAATCTACAAGCTCTCAACACACCGCAGCGCAACGCGTTGAGAGCTTGTATATCTGCAATTTTTTTGTCCAAAAGTGCCCTCTTTATATGGGATTTCAGCCCTTGCCCCTCTAACAGTCTCGGCACGTCCCTGGCATCCAACCTCGGGGGCCTGATCAGTTAGGGCCCAGTTAGGGCCGGGCCTTAATTTTCGGGCCCGATGAGAACTCTAGTCTAGGTAACATGCTATACGTCTGTATAAAATACTATCTATAAGTCTATATACAAAAAGTACAATCTAAGGGCCGATTCATACTCCTATTTTAGCGCTGTTTCGTTCGGCTCATCAGAAATTTTCAGTAGCACCGAAGAGCCGACTTTAGGACGGTATACCCGCCCCCCCGAACCTCAAATGACATCAAATTGTAGGCTCTACAGAGCCGAACTGACTTTTATTCGGCTCTAAAATAGGAGTATGAATCGGCCCTAAGGGGCTAGGGTAAGTGCTAGGGGCCATGATGGAGTTGGAAAAGGTGGGTTTTCAGACTACGGCGGAAGATAGTCTCTTTAAGAGCGTCAGCTGTTTGTATGGGGAGGGGATCTGTGATACCGATTTTGCTGGTGAATGCCCAGCAAAATCGGTATCACAGATCGGATATCGGCCATCATTTCAATATTGTGCATCTCTCAGTGTCATATATTGTATAGATTGTAGCTTTGTTTCATGCAACACATGCGTGGCATAGCCCATTTCTGGGCTATTTACATGCGCAAGCAGAGCGCGCAAGTAATAATTTCGCCCAGTCTCTTTCACCGTGACAGCCAACCCGCCATTTTATGCGTATGCAAAAAAAACATCAAATCTGTGCCTGTTTTGCTGGGACCAGATTACACAAATGACCATATTTCTTACGTCATCATTGAGAGCTAGTCATACGTATACTATCATACTATAAATGAGCGAATGTCTGTCTGAATGAATGTCTGTCTGTCTGTCAGAAACACCACCTTATCTCCTCATTGCCTGCACCAATCGCTCCCACTTTTCACACAGGCATTGACCATAATAATATGGAGGTCTTAACGAAGCCATTTTTCCAATAAGATTAATAATGAATTTATTAGTGAATAAAAACCTGTTTATTTGTCCGTGGTCTATCTCCGACCGAGCCACACTATTAGCACACATCTCTCCATGCCAAAAAAAATCTGCACGCTCCCAGAATCCAGCTAGGCTACATTTTACCGACGCTACTGTCGTATTTACTGTACAGATATTGTTTTTACATCACCACACGATCCCACGGGCAAAGTTGCGCTGATCTGCTCCACAGTACACCACCTAGGGCCCCTCCCCCTTTGCACAGACAGGCGATTGACGATTCAAACCACACACGGGATCACTTGATATAACTTTTAACCAAACGTGGATGAAACAGCGTGCAGCCGCGCACGCAAAGAGTGCACGTGCGCACGCACATGGAGTGGACGGATTGATTGATATACAAAAACAACCCTTGCTTAGCACCTCGCTAAAAGCGTGTGCGCAGGCTACTCTGAGGTAGGGCACCCACTGTCATTAATAGGAACCTTCTGCCCTTGCCTGGCTGGATTAGTGTGTGTGTGTGTGTGTGTGTGTGTGTGCGCGTGCGTGTGTGTGCAGACTACTTTCGCTGTGAGCGTGTGTGTAAACTACTTAAGCTGTGTGTGCGCACGTGCGTATGTGTGCGCGACCACTTTTTGCAATGCAATGTTTGAACGTCACTTCATATTATAACTTCAAACCAAACGCGGGTGACACGCCTGGTCACTGACGACGCACGTCGCGCAGTTACAGATCTCATCTTTCCTGCACCTAATGTGAAACATTGAACAGCACGGCCACGATCACAACGGAATGATTATCAATCGGGGTGGCTCTGTTGGATCAGAACATATCAATAATTTAAGCCACCACTCGACGGAAGGGAAACACACATCCCGTAAAATACAATGATAAAATACATACAGACAAATGCAATGACTAACGTTTGGCTGCCCTGTCGACACCACTTGAGTACTCAGGAACGAAACATTCCTAAATCACAAAAAACGTCTCATTCTTATCCTGATTAGATAAAGCACAAAAAACTGCAACTTGATTTGAAGCCCAAAAAGCCAACCTCCGACTTTAACACAGTAGATTATAATGCATCTATATGGGCAGCAGACGGTCAGCTGAGCGGTTATAGGGACAAAGTGCAACACCGAAAGTGAAAATATTCAATAGCTTTATTTCTATGCAGAATATTACCAACAAATATATATCACACATCAATGGTGTACTTATTATTGCACTACAGCATCTATTAGTGAATATTTTTTCCCATTGACTTGCATAGGAAAATCTACAACTATACAAGTAAGACGCGCAAACGCGGGAAGCGAACGCAGCTCGTGTGTGTGTGGTTGTGTGTGTGTGTGTGTGTGTGTGTGTGCGCTACAGCTGCGCCCTGTGTGTGTGTGTTACAGCTGCGCCCTCTGGTGGCGGGCGGGTGGTGTAACAGCGGGACAGACAGACAGACACACAGACACACACACAGACATTCAGCCCTCGCTGTCATAGTAAGTGGCTCACTGCGTTCGCAAACATTATGTCCTACAGTCCCCAACTTCCCAAGATCATCTGTAAATTATTCCCTGCCTATCAGTAATTTGATCTATTACATCGCATTACCCACACTAAATATAATTTGCTGTTCATATATTCAGAACGGGTAAGGACTAGTATACATAATCAGTAAAAACTAAAATAGCAAATTGTGCCTGATCTGCTGGGACCAGAGTATGTGGTGTGTATTTGTATGACTAGCTCTCAATGATGACGTAAGAAATATGGTCATTTGTGTAATCTGGTCCCAGCAAACCAGGCACAGATTTGCTGTTTTTCTTGCATACGCATAAAATGGCGGGTTGGCTGTCACGGTTTTTGGCGCAAAGTAACCACAGTATACCGCTAATCAACTTACAACTACATACTCTATATAGTATATGTATATGTATATACGTATGTCTTACGTCATCATTGAGAGCTAGTCATACGTATACTATATACATAACCAGTAAAAATAAAATAGCAAATTGTGCCTGATCTGCTGGGACCAGAGTACGTGGTGTGTATTTGTATGACTAGCTCTAAATGATGACGTAAGACATACATATATATACATATACTATATAGTCCAGTACCTGCCTGTAGACCCTATCGCAATTTGGTGTTGGGGGAATTTCT
Organism: Protomyctophum parallelum; assembly: GCF_964188405.1. Classification (NCBI taxonomy): domain Eukaryota; kingdom Metazoa; phylum Chordata; class Actinopteri; order Myctophiformes; family Myctophidae; genus Protomyctophum; species Protomyctophum parallelum. The sequence goes on from NC_139702.1 coordinate 46,395,977, forward strand.
CACTTGAACTGAGTCAATGGGTCCCTAGACATGAAAGATCATTGAGGTGCTTATCCGCCATAGTGCCACGAATGGCGCAATGGCCAAATCAAAAATGGCCGCCATCGGCTATGATGAAAATCCAACTTTTTTGTTTTTTAGCGTTTAAACACATGTAATACCTCCATTTTGACTAATTGTGGTGTGTGGAATTCATTTCTGATATTGTTTTGATGATTTGGGGTGATTTTGACCTTGAAAGGTCATAGTCAAGGTCATTTTGCTATTCCACAGACCTTGGCCATAACTTGTCCATTTTTAGGAGTAAGAACAGGAACAATAAGTCTATTTCAACTAAATCTGACTCTTAAAATTCATTTCTGATATTGTTTTGACCATTAGGGATCATTCTGGCATTGAATTATTGATGTTAATGGCATTTTTCAATAATTCGATTATGATTCTTTAGTCGCTTTTATTATATATTTTCATGATTGGTTTTCTTTACATAAACAAAATACATGGGCATGAGAAAAACAACAACAGCACTACAGTATGTGCTGTGTGAATAAGCCCATTGTACAAAAGACTGTCCATGGCCCAAATGAGCCAATTCATTGCTATGGCAACCCCAGCCTAAGCTTGATTTGGGAAATCCCCCACACCTGCAATTTGATTAGCTAGTCAGACCACTTCTCACAGTCATTTTGCACTCTTCAGTCATTTTCCACAGACTTAACAGAAGCAGGTCCAAAGCAATTATTTCTTTCAGTTGTTGCCATAGAACATTTAACTTTGGTCACATAATGGCAGAGCATGGCTAAATCCATGGTAATGTATTATCTGTCAAAATAATTGATTCAAGGACTACATAAATATTGTCAAAACATTTCCCCCATGCTGAAGTGAAGTGAGTCTCTTATTTTTCTCAGGTGTTTCTAAACTCTTCATCTCAAATTTTTACTTCACACATATTGATCACCATGGAACACTCTAAAATACCCGGCCCCTCAAGCACAAATTTGGTTGTTCAATATAATCCAACGGTATGCATTATCTGTCAAGAAGATAACAAAGTGCCTGTAACCAGTGAAAAGGCTGGACGTAAGAGAATCAAACAAGCGGCTAAAATCCGTAACGATATAGTTGCAAAGCGGATCAAAATTGTGATGGGGGATAATGTGGAGGATGATAATAGCATGTTTTTTTACCACAATACAAACACATGCTACAAGACATACACACATTCTGGAAAACTTAAATCAATTGAGATGAAAAGTGACGAAGAATGTAAGGTTTGTGAGACTAAAGAGGAGGCTTCCACAAGCATTAAATTCAGGACAACTCTACGGAATAGTATTACACCATGTGCACCTCCAAGCTGTGACAAGGATCCAAAAACATTGCCGTGTGTTATATGTGGATTCATGGAACACAAAAAATGTCGTGACAAATATCGAATTTGCGAGTATGATAGTGCGAAGAAACTCATTGATGCTGCAAAGCACAACCAAGATGCAGTTTTTACAAGAATTGCAGACCGGCTGAAGGATGACGAGGATAGTTCAGTTAAATCAGTCATCTCAGCCGACTTACTTTGCCACAATCTCTGTCGCCAGAATTACATGCGAATATATGAACGTGGAATAAAAGCCCAACCACTAGAGAAACTCACTATCAGCAACATGAAGCGTGTGCTGTTCACTCGTGCTCTCCCATATATTGACACACTTTTGGCAAAGGGAGAGTGTTGCACTATGACTGATATTGTAGAGTTTGCATTGAGCCTCTTGGAAGAAGGCGAGGTGCTTCCAAGTACCTTCCAGGCCCGTGATATGAAACAGCTGATCCTCGATCACTATGGAGAATTGGTCACAATGGCTCAAAGTCAAAACAAGTCTGAATCTGTCATTTTCTTTTCATCCGACATCAATGCTGCTGACTTGGCCATCAAGATGAAGAATCAGGACACAATGAAAGAAGCAGGCATCAAGTTGAGAGAAGCACTATTAGACATTGATTTTGGTCTGCAAGACAGCTTCTGTGACAGTACTGACTTGAAGGCATCATGGGAGAAAACAATGATGCCAGCACCTCTTCTTACATTCTTAGCAGCTTTGTTCAAGGTCCCCAAGCACAAGCTCTTCCGAAGCACTGCAAGAGACCTAGAGGAGCTTCTCCAGCCACTACATGAGGAGGAAAATCAGCTAGCAGAGGAACTGTTGCCACCACAGAAACAGCCCACTCATGGAGAAGAGCCTCATCAGGAAGAGGAGGTGAACTGGGTGAGAGATCGCAAGAGTACACAGCTGCACTGTCTCTTCCAAATACTTGTGTATAACATTCATAGTGGAATGAAGCGAACACCATTGCATATGATGCTTGGCCATGCCCTTTATGAAAGAGATCGCAGCAAGAGCCTTCTCACAGCCTTCAACAGGATCGGTTCATGTTCGAGCTACCAGACCATCAGATCCCGAAGTCTTCTTGCTAGCTATGCTGTGAAATGCTCTGAAGATGGAGAGACACCCATACCAAGTACTTTCACAAGGGAGGATTATACTATGGCAGGCATGGACAACTCGGATTATGCTGATAAATCATCACTCTCTGGCACAGAGAGTTCACACTACGCAGCATTAGTACTGTTCCAAGACGCCACAGTGAGCAGACCCCTTCATAAGCCTCCAGTGTCAAGCACAGGAATATGCCATGCTGATCAAATTTTGCGGAAAAAGTTGCCATGTCAAGAGGTACCTCCCCATGCCAAGCCTGTAGTTCGACCTGCCCTGCCACCAGACATGCTGCTGCACCCTGAAAACAAGCAAGCAACATTACTCAACATGCAAACTGCCCGAAGTGTATCTGCAAAGCGAGAATTCTTGATCAGTTTGATCCGCTGTGGTGCATTAGCACAAGACCCTCTGATATGGGCTGCTGTGCACACACTTGTCTCATCAGCTGTGGTGCCAATGATGCGTGTTGGCTTCCTCCCTGTCATACCAAGACCCATAACTGAGCGTGCTACCGTCAGGCATTGTCTCACCAACTTCCAGAGTGTTCGCAGGCAACTAAATCAGACATCAATGGCGATATGGTGTGATGAAGGTGTGTTCGCCCCAGCTGTAGATATTTACCTGCATGAGACAGAACAGTTCAAGGATCTTTTCCTCTGCATGGGCCCTTTCCATTGGACTCGTGTTCTGCTCAGATGCCAAGGAAAGCTGCTTCGAGGTTCTGGCCCGGATGACGCACTGGTTGAGTGTGCCGTGTTCGGACCTGGTGTGATAGAGTCAGTGTTAAACGGCAGCCATTATGTCCGGGCTCTAACTGGGATGCTGATTGTGGAGGATGTGATCAGGTCGCTCCAGTGGGAGATGTTCTGGCACCACAAGGACAAAGCTGCATATCCAGTAATAGCACAGGTAGAGGCACTGCACACTACGCTAGCTGCAAACCAAAGTTGCCCAGAGCAGTTTGAGGCCCTAATTGGACAAGTGGAGAAGTTGAATCAGGACTTTCTGGAGTTTGTAAAGGAGTGTGAGGCCAAGTCAGAGATCTGCCAATTCTTTGGAGTTTGGCTGGAGATGGTGGCTGTCATCAAGAATGCTGTAGTCTCCGAAAGAGAAGGAAACTGGAATCTGCATGTGGCTACTGTCGAGGACTCTATACCAATCTTTACAGAATGTGACTCCATAAACTACCTGCGTCATGGCTCATGGTATCTTGAACAAATCAAGGTGCTAGAGTTCACACATCCTGAGCTCTACCGGCGCTTCTCTATAGGCCAGTGGGTTGTTCAGGATCGCCCAGGCTGGTTCTGTGCTGTAGGAGGTGACATGAAGGTTGAGCAGACCATTCAGCGAGTGTCGAAGGGTCCAGGGGGTCACTATGTAGTAGGAGCCACACGCAATGCAAATTCTGTAGCAGAGTTTGAGCTCCTGTTCCACGAGATTGGGTCAATCACCAATGTCCTCAACCTTCTCACCAATAACCACACCATGCAACACACAGAATGCCATCTCCAGCATGCACTAAGCACCACTCGCCGCCTTACTTTCAACCGGAATGTTGTGAAGCTGCTGGACTTTGTGCGAGAGCGTCAAAATCCATATTCAATGATGGTCAATGTGCCTGTGCCACTGCACAATCTGCTCACAAAGCAGGCTGTTGACCGAGGGGTCGCTCCACGCTTGCTCAACTGTCTCAAAAATGGGAAGACTGTCTACTGCTCATATAGACAGGAGAGGTTAGTGGAGAAGACCAAGAAAATGAGCACAACCATACCAAAGCGGAAGCTACCTCAGTTCAATGAGCAACCACATAAACCACCAACAACCATTCTGAAGGAGCAGAAGTTGGTCTCATCCAAAGACATGGCTGAGGCACATAGGAGTATGGACATTGCTAAGGAGCGGGGCATGGACATCAGACAGATACTTACTCATGATGTACTCTCAGCATCTCCCTTGTTTGATGGTGACCTTCCAGCTCATGTCAACAAGTCAAAACTTGTCAGTGAGATTGAGCCTGCACTTGACCTCTCGCAATGGAGCCCAAAGTCTACTCTTGCCACTCATGTTGTGGTAGACTTCATGTTGAAAATGCGGATGATGCCACTAGCCCAATTCCCCACTTTAGGTGCTGTCATCAATACCATCATCAGGTCAACATCCTCCCTTTGCCAAGAGCCAGAGTGCATCCATATGATACTCGATTCTTACATTGAGATGTCTCTGAAAGAAGGGGAGCGCATGCGCCGCACAGACTCAAGAACTGGAATTGACATTGTTGGCATGAACAGAGACACACCTATCCCTCAGCAACTTGACAAATTCTGGGCGTCTGAGAAAAACAAGCGGAATCTCCAGCTGCTAGTTCGGGATATGGTGTGCAATCAAGCCTTTGGCAATGCTACCATCATTGTCAGCTCTGTTGTCTGTGATGATGAGGTGCTCCCAGCGAAAGGGGCTGGTGGTGAAGAGATCCCAGACCTCTTGAACTGGATTGAGGAGGCTGACACCAGATTGGTGGTGCATGTGGAGTGGGCTGTTCGTGTGAAGCAGAGCAAGAGAGTTGTCATCGTCTCCAATGATACAGACACCTTCGCATTACTGCTATACTATACCCCATACTTACAATCACTGGGGTTGAAGGAGATCTGGCAGCAGTATGGCACTGGTGAGAAGCGGCGCATGCTTCCACTGCATCAAGCAGTCTCTCGTCTTGGAGCACAACTAGCCAAGACAGTGATCAAGGCACATATCCTGACTGGAGAAGACTGCATGAGCAAGGTGGGGACCAAACATGCAGCTATGGCTTCTGAACCAGTTCAATATTTAACAAACTTTGGCGAGTCAGACACCTTGACAGAACAAGATGCAGCGTTGGCAGAGAAGTACTTGGTGCGTGTCTGGGCAGGGGCCAGGTCAAGTACAACTGCTGAGACGTTTGATGACCTCAGGGTGGAAAGCTATACCAGTGCCAGAGCTGGAATTGATGCTCTCCCTCCCACAAGTATTGTGATCAGAGGTCACATCCAACGAGGTGCTTTCCTGGTGCATAGGGCTTGCCACCTGCTTACGACAGCCAAGGAACCAGAGGAAAGACTAGAGCCAATGAAACATGGATGGGAGGAGCACTTTGGCACACTCCTGCCATCAAAATGTCTGAAGCCCTTGCCACCCAGTTTGCTCTCAGTATGCAAGTGTGCAGGTAAGTGTGACACTCGGCGATGTGGCTGCCGTGCTGCTGGAGTTCCGTGCATCATATTCTGCCATGGAAAACTGGACAATCCCTCATGTAAAAACCCATCACACTAACCTGCATGCACACATAGATGGTGCACTGTCAAAAAAACAAAAAAAAATAACAAAAAAATAAATAAACGAAAAAAGGAAAAAAAAAAAAAAGGGGGAGAAGACGACAGCCTCCACGTGGCCTCCCCTGCAAGTAACAAGAGATGGTGAAAGACCAGCTTGTGAAACCAATGTCATCGTCAAGCTGGCAGACCAAGGCATAAGATGTTGGAGGGTTGAGAGTCCACGCCAGGACGGGTGTCCATCCTGACGGTTGACTCCTAACAATGGCCAGGTTATGGCCACGGTCTTCGTTATAGCAAAATGACCTTGACCGTTCAAGGTCAAAATCACCCCAAATCATCAAACCAATATCAGAAATGAATTCCACACACCACAATTAGTCAAAATGGAGGTATTACATGTGTTTAAACGCTAAAAAACAAAAAAGTTGGATTTTCATCATAGCCGATGGCGGCCATTTTTGATTTGGCCATTGCGCCATTCGTGGCACTATGGCGGATAAGCACCTCAATGATCTTTCATGTCTAGGGACCCATTGACTCAGTTCAAGTGAGAAATTCCCCCAACACCAAATTGCGATAGGGTCTACAGGCAGGTACTGGACTAATATAGAGTATGTAGTTATAAGTTGATTAGCGGTATACTGTGGTTACTTTGCGCCAAAAACCGTGACAGCCAACCCGCCATTTTATGTGTATGCAAGAAAAACAGCAAATCTGTGCCTGGTTTGCTAAAAAGGGATCCAGAATATATCTACAGTACATCGATAAAACTGTATTTCTTATATAGATAGAAACTTGAACCATACTTAATAATACTAGGTGTTTATATGCATAAAGTAGGTAGGTAGCAAATAGTTACACCTAATAATTATACATTTCAAACGTTCCTTCACAGAGATACTGAGATTTGACAGTTTACAGCGGTCGAAAGTACTTGCGCGCTCTGCTTGCGCACTAGTTGGCCATTTATGGCCTACTAGTGTGCAACAAGCAAGTATGCACTCGACAGAGTGCAGTTCTAGTTGAATATATATTCTTTCAGAGTGAACGTTTTTAACTCAAATCTTTGCTTCTGGGGGGTCCCTAGAACAACATTTTCAGATGGGTGTCGGTGGCATTTTACATATAATGTTTGGGGTCCTTGACATTAAATAGTTTGAGAACCACTGATATAGAAACAGGCATTTCACTAAACTGCCATGATTTAATGCCACAAGGAGAGAGAGGCGATCAAACCAGGAAGCTTTCACTTCTCAGGCAGACACTTTTACTTCTGAGCCACTATTACTACTACAAGGAAAAACAAAGGAAAAAATACATGAACACAAATCCTAAAAAAGAAAAAAAGAAAAAGGAGAATTTAGTATCTGGTCTTGTGGGGTTCTTTTTATTCCTAGTGCCAGTGTGTAGTGCTGCAGTCGTTAACACTCATGGCTGCTTAAGGCGGTTTGTTGTAAAAATAGAAATGATGAGCTTGTTTCATGCTACATAAAATACCCTGGATTAGAACCTTGGACCAAACATTCTGAATGTCCAACAGCAAAAAGGGAACGGTTGTAATGGAAGAGAGCAATAGAATGCTATAGTACTATTGATACTGTATAATCTCCATTAAAGTGCCTTAAAGGTAGGGTATGTGATATTGTTTTATTAAAATTAGTGTTAAATAGCTCTATATTGTGACAGTTATCATTGCTATAGAGTGTGTGTTCAGTAACAGTGTTAAATAGATAGTGGTCTCCCAATATGGGAACCCATCTTTTTTTACCATTATATTTCCCTCTGGGGGCCAATAGAATTTAGATAACAGGATGCATGCACGCACGCACAATTGCGTGTGTGCATAACATCTCTCTTCTTGTCTCTCTCTCTGTCCCAGGAATGGATTTATCCATGGAGACATCATCACATAGCATGTGTAATCAGCTGTGTTCGACATAAATGGAACATTTATTCACACCACAACACACATGTGTGCACGTGTGTGCGGGTGCGTGCGTGCGCGTGTGTGTGAAAATCAGCCTGAGGGCATGGTGTTGTTCACTGTGAAAGTGGAACTGTCAGATAGTTTAACCTCAGCACAGCCCCGGCAGCTCGCAGCACATTTCAACTATAAGGAGTCGTGTCTGTGGCACTGAGCTTAGCTCCGATGTAGGGCAAGAGAATTCCCAAGATAATCCCTCCAGAAATGTGTGATTTTTGTTACATACATATAGGCCTATTTGTGGTTGTAAGGCATAATATACAAATTATATTATATAATAGAGCACAATGTGAGCGATTAACACTTTCAAAATGACTCCACAGTGTGTTTGATAAGCGTTCTTACAGTATTTAGCTTTTTTTGTTTTGTTTTGGTCGCGCCCCTCTAGAGAAGACGTGGAGGAGACCTGTGGTAGTTGATCCAGGCGACAAAAGGCACAACAAATTCACGGGGCCGCGCTTGCGTTACAATACGCTTGCGTTGTTGCCCCTCGACTTCTCCGCGCATATACAGAAAAACATTTAAACGAAGGTCTCATTGAAAATGAACTATAGGCCCAGGCCGTAGCGTAACGGTCTGGGCACCGGACTGGTAATCCAGTCGCAGTGTGCCGCGGGTTCGACTCCCGGACCCGACACGGCCTTTACTGCATGTCATCCCCCCATCTCTCTCCCGTTTCCTGTCAGCCTACTGTCTGTCCCTTCAAAAAAATCAATAAAAGGCGTAAGCCGCAAAAAAATATCTTGGAAAAAAAGAAAATGAACTATAGGCATGTTAAATCGCTTCCCGTTTGAAAGGCCCTTGATACTTTTACTTATAAGTAAAACATTTGAGTATATGTGAACAAATTTGACTGAGGGACTGCCATTGGAATTTTTTTTTTTACATTTTCGTTTTTTTCATGTCATAAATGAAAGCAGTGAATCTTCAAATTGACAGATTGGTTGTTCAGTATGACCCACCAGTGTTGGAGATATGGCTTATAGAGGAATGTCTTGCAGAAAACAGCGAGTTCAGAAAAGCCTTTAAAGGTTCACTTCTGTGGACATGTTCTAGTATGTCCAGAGTCTGCCTGTGCTATTAACTCATTTTGGATAAAAATATGTTTTTCTGAAAAGCTGGAATTTGCACAATGGCAGGCAAAATCTGGTCACATATATATTTTTCCCATGCATGCATGCATGCATGCACCCAATTAGCATTGACAGACCCATGCAGTCTGTGGCGTTGGAGATTCAAGTGTCTTTACATCCATTATACGTCCTTCAGTCGACCTCTGGTGACGGACAGCTAGAGAGGAGGAGGGGGAGGAGCTGGGGGGGATTTATCGATCAGCCCGTTCTCCCGGTGGTGGGCAAAAAGTACTCAACTTCGTTACTAAATAAAATAACTTCAGAATTCAAAGATGTACTTATGAGTAAAAGTACAAAAGCATTGGCATCAAAATGTACTTAAAGTATCAAAAGTAAAAATTTATGTTTTGTAATAATAATCAAAGTAACTAGTAAATAATGTTTTCAAATAAATGTAGTGCAGTAAAAGTACAATATTTACCGTGCGACCTCACACTAACTCACTAACTTGTGGAGAACGGGACAGACGTTCTGATGACGGTAATCCAATCTTTAATGGCAACATTACACATGCATGCACGTACACACACACACACACACAATCACTCAACCCAATTGTTGATTAAGCACTTGGTGTGCAGTCCCCCCCCCCCCCCCCCAGGGGGGCTGTGTGTGAGCGAGAAGGACATCAGTCTTCCTGCTAAAGATCTCTCTCTCTCTCTCTCTCTCTGACATCCTCTCCTCTCTCTACGTTCCCACACGACATCCGCTCTGCTAAAACCTGGATTATACTGCTCAGTTATCAACACCTTTAAATCCTGTCCACTGCAACTCACTCCCAGGCAGCCCCCCTCTGTGAGTGTGTGGCCCTTGTGTTGTCCATTTCACTGACAGACATCACCATGCATGCCTTCTGGCTGTAGGAGTCCATGCCCGGCTCAGACCGACACCATGGGTTTTTAAGTTTAGGTTTATTTATTTAGCACAAATAAATAACAACAATTATTTAGTATAAAAAAAAAATAGACAATACGTACCAAAGAACAAAAATATAATGCAAGGAAAGGAAGACGCCAGCTGGCTTATTTGGAACGCTTTCCTTATATGGAAGTGGTCATTGATTAAGCAGATTAAAAGTTCATTAAGAACAATACAAATGACTACAAGTTGACAAAGGGAAGCAGCTGTGCAATAAAGAAAGACTGCACAAAAAGGGGGAAATAAATACAATACAACAACAAACACACAAAAGAAAATATAACACATCAAACTAAATCATGTAATCTACAGAGAGGATAAGACCATGCCTTCTGGCTGTACGACTCCACGCCCGCCCGGGCCCAGACAGACACCACCCTGCCTTCTGGTTGTACGACTCCACGCCCCGGCCCCAGACAGACACCACCCTGCCTTCTGGTTGTACGACTCCACGCCCCGGCCCCAGACAGACACCACCATGACTTCTGTCTGTACGACTCCACGCCCCGGGCCCAGACAGACACCACCATGACTTCTGGTTGTACGACTCCACGCCCCGGCCCCAGACAGACACCACCATGACTTCTGGTTGTACGACTCCACGCCCCGGCCCCAGACAGACACCACCCTGCCTTCTGGTTGTACGACCCCACGCCCCGGGCCCAGACAGACACCACCATGACTTCTGTCTGTACGACTCCACGCCCCGGGCCCAGACAGACACCACCATGACTTCTGTCTGTACGACTCCACGCCCCGGGCCCAGACAGACACCACCATGACTTCTGTCTGTACGACTCCACGCCCCGGCCCCAGACAGACACCACCATGACTTCTGTCTGTACGACTCCACGCCCCGGCCCCAGACAGACACCACCATGCCTTCTGGTTGTACGACTCCACGCCCCGGCCCCAGACAGACACCACCATGACTTCTGTCTGTACGACTCCACGCCCCGGGCCCAGACAGACACCACCATGACTTCTGTCTGTACGACTCCACGCCCCGGGCCCAGACAGACACCACCATGCCTTCTGGTTGTACGACTCCGCGCCCCGGCCCCAGACAGACACCACCATGACTTCTGTCTGTACGACTCCACGCCCCGGCCCCAGACAGACACCACCATGCCTTCTGGCTGTACGACTCCGCGCCCGCCCGGGCCCAGACTTTGCCTGCCTGGCGGGCTCCCTTCCCTTGACCCAGACTTGGGTAATGCATTACTCCCCCCTGCAGATCAATTGATAGATCGGCGCTGTCGAGGCTGCCGTAACTAAATCAGCTGCTCCTGATGATTCAGCACCAGCCAGGGAGCCGGGTCCCGCTGTCACCAATCACCGGTCAGCAGCGCTCGGGACAGGTATGGACATTCTGCTGTCACTTGAACCTAATTTATTGCCTGCTACCACATTGATTAACCTTGTGCTGTGGTTCTAGCTTTAAGGAGGGGGTGCAGAATAGGAATGGAGGAGCAGAAATAATAACAACTAAATGTTTATAAGACTTCGGTAAACTTTGGGGGACAATGTTGTTTTGTAGAGTGCAGCACTTGGCACTCTGCAGGTTCACGGATGGCAAATTGTCAATTTATAATTTTGGGCCAAAAGAGGGTTTTTTATATAACAATATATAATGCATGTATTTATATTTTAGAATGCTACGGAATGTATGAATGCAAATAACATACGGCAAAGACCATGGCCCCTACCCCACTCCTATATCTCTCTCTCTCTCATAAGCATAATAATAATAAGCCAATGATGAAAATAATGTATTTTGCAGAGATGCATTTAGAGAACCTTTGAATATACTTTAATGTGTCTTCCTGTCAGCAATACAAATGAAAATACCGGATTTTGAAAAAAGAAATACCATGAAAGTCCATCCAAACAACCGTTTGTTAGAATGTGAAGCTAACACAGAATTCCTTGCATTTGTTTAGGGTTATAATCTTTAGTTTTCACCCACTGACTCGCATTATCATTACTGGAAAACAGCTACCAGGAGGCTAATGGTCTTGAACAAGTGGACAAGAGTTCCAGTACGACTAAAAGACGAGTCATTGTATGCTTGGTTGCATGCTGAGAATAGCAGATCTACATGCTCACAACGGGCTGTACTGTGAAACGTTGTGAGTTTGCAGATCGTCTATTTTCAGTGTAAAGTGTAAAATCAGCTATTGCGCCGGCATCAAGGCCCACCAAAATACATTTTAGCCGACTAAATCAACTGTGGATTTAGTCGACGGAAACTAGACTAACATCCCAGGGGACAAAAATGTGACTAAAACTAAATAAAAATTATTCAAAAGACTGACAAACTAAAACAAAATGTCCTGTTAAAAACACTAATTGGGGGGGTAACCATTTGTTTTCACCCCACATTATCATTACTAGAAACCCGCTACCATGAGGCTGCTGACTGGCTGCTGGGTTCACCATGAGCCAATTTCTGAATCTACAAACGAGGGATGTGCCGATGAGATACTTTGGCCGATATCGATATCCGGTATAATTAATTGCTGTTACGGCCGATGACTGTAAAGTGTCAATAAGGTACATACACTACAGTATATGCAAGGTGACAATAAAGGTGCAGTGGATCTCCAGCTGAAAAGTGGCGAGAAATTTGTCCTGTGAATCTCTGGCTGGCCGGATAGCTGGGGGGGGGGTCTCTCTCTCTCTCTCTCTCTCTCTCTCTCTCTCTCTTAAGTTTGAAATGTATTTATTTTGAAAATAGCAGATCTACAAGCTTGTTAGATCAGCTATTTTCAAACGACTGAAATGTAAATAGGGCTGAAGTGGTTAATGTATGTTTTGTTATACGAATCAAAATCTTCAAAGTAACCAGTGATGTACGTTTTCAAATAAATGTAGTGGAGTAAAAGTACAATATTTGCCTCTGAGATGTAGTGGAGTAGAAGTAAAAGTATTGGACATAGGGAATTATCAAATACCTCAAAATGTACCAAAGTACATTTTGGATAAAATAAATAAAACAAATCTGTTTTCCTCCTATCCTGAACAGTTAGTCTTGCCGCCATGACTGTCTCTGTATCAAAAAGAGTCACACATATGCTATATCCAACCTTTATTGCCCCCATGCAGACATTGTGTGAGCAAACAGGATGTAGCAGACACACATTGGACTGGACTGGACGAGAGAAGGCCATTGATTCCTGGCCCAGCGGGAGGATTGATACGGCAGAGATCAATGACCAGCGAAGGGATTGATACGGGGATCAATGGCCAGCAGGAGTGTGCCACTGACTTAATGGACACTAACGACACGCCAGCTGTGGCAGATTGACGTTAGTGAGTTGGTCAAGCACATTCTAAATCCACTGCATTACATGTCCTTAAAGCATATGACTGGAGTTCATATGTTAAGGGCCCCCATATTGTGCTACTCTTATCCCTTATCTTATGCTTGATGGCTGGCGCGCATGGACACTGACCATCAACTCTGCGACATTGTCTCCAAAAAAAACAGACACATTGCATTGCATTTCCTCTTTGGCTCTTTGCCGTTATAGCCTACTGCTTCACTGTCAGCCTGCCTGTTATTCACTGTGTCCTTCAGTTCTGTACTCCAGTGTCGTGTACTTTGG